>NC_043959.1:6790746-7090746 GCF_902148855.1 Sphaeramia orbicularis
AAGAAATAAATAAAAAATTGCCCTTTTAACAGTATCGTGATATATTGTGATATATCGTATCGTGATCCTAGTATTGGGATTTGTATCGTATCAACAGATTCTTGCCAATACACACCCCTATCCAGTACTGTTGATGATGTCAGAGTTGGTCTAAGGGTCATTCAACTCAGTGAGCCTCTCCACTTCTTATTATCGACTTTCCTTTAATCGTCTTTTAAGTTCATGGATCTTCCAAAATCCTGTGGCTCTTCTCCAAATACTTTGTTTAGATGTGTGAAGTATGGCTCCTGGAGCAACATTTCATTATTAATATGCATATTCCAAGCTTTACCAGTCACTTCTTTTTTACTATCAGGCTGAAATTGTGCCAACCATGTAGACACTCAAAGGATGATTTCCAAGATGCTGCTGAAATGAAACTAATTTTCAAAACACTTTTCATTTTCTTGTTACCAAATGTTGATTCAGAAATAATTATAAAGTTTTATCGTATCTACAAGTTATTTTAATCCTTTAAATTATATTGACTGATATTATGTTGCTGAACATCCCTTCAGAGACGCAAATTATGTGAATTTCCTTGATTTTTTTATAATAGGAAAATGCATTGATGACAGATATATAGAAGTTTTAAGGATGTCTAATTTGTATTTAATACCTAATAGTTACTTGTACTATATACTATTCTAACTTCAAGGTTTCCTGTCACTCTTTGATTCCTGCTGAGCTTGTTTTTTCTTCGGCTTCAGCAGGACAATGTATTATTTCAATTAATCAAGGATTTTGTCTTCTAAATCATAAAAAAACACTTAGTATTCCTCTGGAGACCTTTGTTGGTCAACAAAACTGTAAAATCCAACCTTTTTGCTTTAGTGATATATTAATTGTGAATGTGTTTCTCCAGCCATATAAAACTTATAGTTTTACTAATGAAAGAGTATTTTTTAATTAGGTTTGTCTTCACCTCTTATAGCCAGAAAACAATTAATTAGAAACATGAATTATCCATAACAATGAAAAAAATTGGATTTTTTTTTACCATATAACCAGCTCTAGCTTATAATGGGTTGGTTTTTTGCACAGGTTATTTCGCTGTTTCATATCTGGACAGAATATTAATCTTGGTTCATTAGCTCAGTATAGACACGTCTTATTCTGTGATATCATTGTAGTAGCATTATTTCACCCTCTCACAGCATTGTGTTTACTGTGTTCACTAAGACTCCATACAGAATCAGAATCAGAATTGCCTTTATTGTCATTTGACAGTACAAAGTACATCAAACGAAATTGAGTTTGATGATTAGGGACATCGCACCGCTGCTCCTAACTGGTGCGCCACCACAGAACCCTTTTCTTTGAAAGAATTACAGTGAAGATAATGCAAGCACATACATTACATACATAAGACATAAGACATTATAAACACAGTACACGTAGTCACGTGATGGAACTTTTTCAATGGATTCGGTTATGGGAGGGGGACAGGAGGAGAAGATGAATGTTGTGAGGCAGACGGAGATTGGGGGGGGTTAAATGCTTGTATGCGGTAAGTCCTTGAAAGTCTGTTTGTGTATGAAAAACAAGAGACACAGACTTCTGTCCTTCTTTCAGTCCTGTGTCTTGGCCTTGGAAGGATGTTTTGACTGCAAAGGAACAAATTAGACAAGAGTGGCTCCAACTGCTTACCAGGGTCCCAGGAGGAACAGAATTAAATGGGGAAAAAATTATTTGATTTCTGCTTATTTAGTTATAACTTAATTTTTGTTATAACCAGGCCCTCAGCATTTAACTCCTCCCTTCAGAGCAGGTAGATCCCTGCACAGTGTCGTCCACTTTTCCCTCAGTCCCGTAATTTGCCGGAGTGCATCCATGGTCGGTCCAGCGATGTAATCCAACTTTTGTGTGAGTCCGCAGCTCGTCCAGCCAGGTCTCACACGCAATCCTCCGACTGAGCCACCATCCGCTGTAATACCTTCACGTTGTCACTAACCATTCCAAAGTGGTCCTTAATTTTGAGTGACAGCAGAGGGGTCTCTTTGTGTGCTGCTGTCTTTCCAACTTTGCAATAAACCAGGGCAACTCCAAGACCAATTAGAAGGTGTCCCGTTATCAGAATCCAAATAGGTAATATCCCCAATATCCTCCACCGACAGAACTGACAGCCATACTACCTCCACTTGTTCCAAGCGTTGATTACATACTGCAAAAGTTCCGTCAGGGCAGGCGGGCTCCCCCAGGCCCCTGTTCCTAGGTGAAAAAAATCTTGTCAATTGCAATTGAGTGACCAGTTGAAATATTCCATAATTTAGTTGTTCGGGAGTACAGCAAGCAGGGGATCCAAAGACAAAATCAGACGAGACGCAGAGGCAAAAGCAGGAGAAAAAAAGAGGAAGGCAAGGACAGCTCAGAAACACGTCTGCTCTTGACAGAGGACAGGAAGAGAGATATACCTTTCTTGTGTAATTTTCAGATTGTAATTTTGCAGACTGCAAGATAATACATTTAAATTTAGGCAATGGCTACTGCCACAGTACTGTAGCACAAAACATGGGTTTGTCTATTGCTACAGACCAATCAAATGTTAGCATTTGTACTAGAGCCAATCATGGATACTGTTCCATGAACTCATTATCCTCTTGTTGCCACAGTACTGTGGTCATATATGGTGTATACTTCTGTGCATTCTTTAGTGCATTTTGCTACCACAGTACTGTGGCAACTGATGGAAGAAATAACAAATTAGTGATAGTATAAAGTATAGAATAGGAGTTTTTGTTCTAAATACTTTATATGTTGTTTAATGGTGTTCATTGCTCTGGAGGTTAGAGAAGGTGGGTGGAGCTATCTGTTAGATGTGGCAGTGTGACTTCAGTTCTGTGTCAGTTCTGTGTATTGAGTGCTGTGCTCCAAATTCTGCACTCTGAACATTGTCCCAGTGGCTAGTTTATATCATTATATCAATGTTGGATTTACCTACTGGCGCCCCCACCCCCATTTGAAAATCTTTAGAAAAAAAAAAAAAAAATACTCCATCCATAAATTGAACCTGGGTCTTCCACGTTGCGGTCCAATACGTTACCGAGTGAGCTAAATATCTGCTGTGACTCAGGTTGACCTATTCGCTATCTGATTGCCTTGGTACTTTTTCAGGATGCAAGTTACCAGTCTAGACATTATATAACGAGGGCGCTGATTGGCTCTGTGGTAACTGAATAACTGATATTTTATGCCACAGTACTGTGTCAATAAGCACTTCGTTAAATTTTAGTCCAATTCAGAAACGAGAAATGTCACTCTTTCTTATTTGTACTTTGTTTTACTTCCATAGCTTTATCTGTTTATTTTTATCACATTTATTCTTTAGGATCTTAAAATAGTTGAATTACATGTAACATACTTAGAGGCTTTGTACATATACATATAGTAGACTTATTGAGGATTATTGGGGTTATAACCCAAAAAAAGCCTTTCAGGTCATCATTTTGGTCAGTGATGAAGTAACAGGTGGTTAAAGACTGTGTTTCTTTAAAATGCAGGATGAGGGCTGTATATAGTCCTGCTGTGCATTAGTATGTGTGTGAGAAGGAGGTGAGAAGACAAGAAAGATTTCTCACTAACATGCAAACATAAAAAAACATTTGCACAAATTTCATGTTGTCCTTTTCTCTCT
The DNA here is from genome assembly GCF_902148855.1 of Sphaeramia orbicularis. Taxonomy (NCBI): domain Eukaryota; kingdom Metazoa; phylum Chordata; class Actinopteri; order Kurtiformes; family Apogonidae; genus Sphaeramia; species Sphaeramia orbicularis. The sequence continues at coordinate 6,794,420 of NC_043959.1, forward strand.
TCTACTTGCTATTTATTGCCTTGTTGCTAAGTTGCCACTTAGTAATTAAGTTCTGAGATGGCAGATTGGTGATGGGAACACACTCCACACAGAGTTAACACCTGATGGAATGCCATTTTCAGTTTTACAAGTCATGAAAGAGACCATAAATTATTTATAGATTAACATCAGAACGTTTGCCGTCTTCACGGAGTACAACCAGGGAAAATTGGCTTTCACTAAGGATACAACAGAAGAAGTAGTAGATCCAAATTCATGTATTAGATTTCAACTGAAAGGGGACATCTTCTAGTTTCTGTGTTGGATTTAGATAAAATACAAACTAAATTACATGTGTTCAAAAATGACACAAATCTAGCCCTATTCTGGGTCATAATGAGTATATAGAAAGAACACTTTTGTCATCAAAGCTCAATTATGTCAGGACTTTACAGACTTAATACACTGTTGGAAAAAAAAAAAAAAAAAAAAAAAAGGGTGGTGTCTAAAAACAAGATAAAAACACCAAATCTGAGAAAAAACGTACTCAAAAGAAGTGAAAGATCTGTCCATACATCAAGATAATTTCACATGACAAGATTTCTTGAATTAAAATTGTTTAATCTAGAAATAAGCATGTCTACAAAACATGTAACCCTTTTGTAGTTCACTCATAGAAATACTCTGAAATTCCAAATTTCAACCGTAGTGTGTTATTGAAGACCTAACAAGACTTTATTACTTTGTGAAATGTTTCATAATTTTTATTGTTATGTAGAAAATCAAGATCAATGAAGTTACCATATTTAGTTTCTTACCTTTAAGTGGCTAAAAAATACAAGAAGTTTATACAAAAATACAAGAAAAACACACGTAAGTGAAAGGAACATGTATTTTGGAACATTAGACCAACATCAGTGCTGATCCAGACCCCTGTCCACATCCACATTATCCCTTTGAACATCATTCCTTACATTAGTACCATTACTTCATAGTACCTAACAAAGCAGGTACAGTCACTATTCATGCAGAGGTGGACCTTACAGACCCAGGAGACCACATTGGACCTTGTTTTGTTGACTCACTGTCCTCACTGGAACTGGTGATGTCACTGTCTTGTAATGTATGTAGAAATGACCAAAATAGTCACTTGCCTGATGAAGGGTTAAAGCAGCATATGACCAACTTTCATCAAATCTGTTAAACCTGAGTCATAGCCTAAGTATCACGAATCAGTTAGTCTTTCTATGATTCCTCACCTGAATCATTTCCCTCACAGTGAATAACTTTGAAGCTGACTCCATCACAAGCAGTCTGTATGTTTACATACCAAACCAAAACCAAACCGTCACTCGGGCCTTTTCGGAAATTCCACGCAGTCGCAGCAGCAAGAAGCAATGAAGTCGTTTCCATATTTGTTGCTGCCGCGTGCTATAGTGCGGCTAAGTGGAATTCCGAAAAGGCCTGAGTGACGGTTTTGGTTTGGTTTTGGTTTGGTATATAAACAAACGGACTGCTTGTGATGGAGTCAACTTCGAAGTTTTTCACTGTGAATAAAGTGACTCAGGTCTGTAATCACAGAAAGACTTACGGATCTGTGATATTTAGGCTATGGCCCGGGTTTTACAGATTTTTTTTTTTTTTTTGACACATAACTTTATTAAGGTTTTAACACATTACATATATTTTCTGACATGAAATAATAATATTGTGTGGGTCTCCCTTGAACATAAGTCCCCAACCCCCCCTCCCACCCCCCCCAAGATCACCTCTGAATTTTGAAACAGCTGTGAAAGTAAATAACGTAAAAATAATAATTGACAGACAATATAAGTTATGTAGACTTGAATACTTCTCAACATCCATTTTTAAAATATCTGATACATAATCAAACATCATTAAAAAAAAAAAAAAAGGTATGGTCTCACTTTGTAAGTTATGATGATAAGATATCAGGTCTTGATTCTAAAAATTTTAGAATTTTAGAAATGACTTCCATATCTTGTGGAAGATATGAGTTTTCTGTTTAATTGCTTTTCTTTCAATAGCTATGTGGGTTTTACAGATTTGATGAAAAATTGGTGACAAGCGCCATATGCTGCTTTAAGTGTTTTGTAGACATGCTTATTTCTAGATTAAACAATCTTAATTTAAGAAATCTTGTCAAGTGAAATTATCTTGCTCCATTGACAGATCTTTCACTTCTTTGGAGTACCTTTTTCCTCAGATTTAGTGTTTTTATCTCCTTTTTTACAGTGTATTAAGTTGGTAAAGTCCTGACTAAATTGAGCTTTGACGGCACAGCATTTCTTTCCAAGACTAACAGATTTGTGATACTTCGGTTATGACTCGGGTTTTACAGATTTGATGAAAAATCGGTGACGAACGTCATACGCTGCTTTAAAATAAGAAATTAACTCTTAAAATAAGATAAATTATCTAACACTCTAAATCAGTGTTTTTCAACCTTGGAGTCAGGACCCCACATGGGGTCGACTGAAATTCAAATGGGGTCACCTGAAATTTCTAGTGACTGATGAAAATTAAAAAAAAAAAAAAAAACTAAAAAAAATACTTAAAAAATGAATATGGTGAGTTGAGAGAGAATAAAAGACATGACAAACTGAAGCTGAAACTGAAGCACTGTGGTACTTTTTATCTTTCAAATGTTCATTGTGGTCGGTTTCAGATGCTGCAGCTCTTTCATAATTCATAGTTTGAGTTATTGTGTGTTCAGTATTAATTGTCAGCCTTGTAAATCCAAGCTGGACTGACTGTACATATCCTGACCAAGGACAATAAAATTCTCACTTTGTGCAGTAATCTACACCTGTTTTTTCTGCCTCCGTCCATAATAATATATATTATATAGACTAAATGTCATCTAAAATTAATGTTAGCAAAAAAAAAAAAGTCTCTGTTTTGAATGTTTGGGGTCGCCAGAAATTTGTGATGTTAAAATGGGGTCACAGGCCAAAAAAGGTTGGGAACCAGTGCTCTAAATCTAAGTTGTTGTTTTTTTATCTTGGTAAGAATGAAATAATATGCAGTGTAGATGTTTTTCCAGTCCAATCAAATGAACTCAACATTTCACTCAATACTGCTGTGGGCCTTTAGAGTTGTTTATGGAGCACAGAAAAAGCTGAGGGATTACAAGGCCTTTGAGAAAATGAAAAAAAGATGAACAAATAAATAAATATACAAAGGAGGACAGAGAAAGATGAGACAGAAAGGGACAGAGAGAGAGCGAAAATCTAATCTAAAAATGTAATCCTGCATTGCTGTCCTCTCTCATGAACGCCAGAAGCCTTCCACGGCAGCGACCTGGTGCAGGGCTGAACAGAATACACTATGACAGCGCAGGATTACCCCCAAAAAGTCTCGTCGCTATCAACATCTGCTAACCCCGCCCCCTCCATGCCACACATATTCATCTCCAGCTATACGGGGCAGGGATAGCAGGGATTAGCCAGAAGTGTCCAGGTAGTTAGTCGGTCACCGTCCCCCTCCTGCACGGACATTGTCTTCATTTCCTGTTTTTTTTCCACATTCAGTTGGTCAGTTACTGTGGATTTTGGGATGGGACATTTTTACTGCTGGATTGTCCATTGGCCACCATGGGTTCAGCCTGCTGCAGAGGTGGGTGCTGACACCCCTCTAACTGTCCCCTATTTCACAGACCCTGACCCACCACTGACCCCTGAAAACATCCACAGTCAAATACATGCCCACTGCGTGAGACAGCTTATGTTGTGTTTAGTCCGTTGTTGGCTGTGTGGAGCTTTAGTGACTTTGAAAGTTGATTATATACAGGAAACTGCTCCTAGTGTGGGTACATATACAGAGCATGACACCATATGCTCTGTATACTTAGACTTTCTCTTGCTTGTACTCTGTTGAGATGATGTAAGAAATCAGCTGTTTCTTAGTTACATCATTTTTTCTTTCCTTTTCCGTACATGGCTGACACTGTTACATCACTAAAGTCGGACCACCAGAGTGTCAGAAAAGTGATGAGCTACCATACACTCACAGGTATTGACAACTAGAATTAGTGAGTGGTAATTCAAATAATTTAAACGTTGGGACGCCTTCACGCTAAAGTTATTATCGTTAACGAAAACTAACAAAATGATGAAAACTAGAATTGTAAAAACATTTTCGTTAACTGAAATTAATAAAAACTAAAATTAAAAGAAAAAAAAAAACGATAAGTAACTAAAACTGTATTGTGTGCTTACAAAACTAAAACGGATAAAAAAAATATGGATAAAATGCCCTTCGTTTTTGTCTTTGTCAATGTTGGATTGATATGAAATCGATTTATTTCCCTCGAGCAATTTTAGCTAGCGGCCCCATATGACAGTTAACAGTCAGTCACTTCTTGTCACTTGTCATTTAGAGTCGTCTTCTGGTCCCCACTCTACCTGGAAACATGGAGACTAAAGTTGGGAGAAAGCAGCAGAGTCCTGTACAAGATTTATTTGAATATGACAGCGAAGAATATAAAAGATATAAAAAAAACTAAAACTAAACTAAAAATAAGCATTTAGAAAATAATGAAAACTAATAAAAACTTGCAAACTTAATCTAAAACTAATTAAAACTAACTGTATTAGAGAAAAAAAGTCAAAACTAAATAAAACTAAACTATAATGAAAAATCCAAAACTATAACCTTGCTTCACACCTGACTCAAATGTCAGGATTTTTCTGTTAAATTCCATACAACACATCCCATCACTAGACCATAATCTGGACCAAAACTGTTGAGCTCTGTCCAGAGCAAAGAGCTGGTCTTAGGCCACATCAAATCCAGCCATAGTTCAGTTCATTTCCAGTATGAAAACACTTTTTAGATGTTGCAGACTTTGAAACAAATTGGGTAAAGTTATAGCATACTCCCATCATCCATTTGTAACCCCCGTCAATGTAACAGGCAATTGTTTGATTTTAACCTAACATTATGCATGCAGTTACTCTGAAAATCCACAAGGTTGTACATATTCTTTAAAAATGACACTGAAGTATCGGGAAGTTAATGTAAATGTTAACTCAGAAGAAGCAAGTTTGTTTCTAAATATGTTTTGTTACCAGAGGATTAAGGAGGACCACTATTCAATGTGTTTCATGACAGTTCTCCGGTGAGTGTACTTTTCTTTCATTGTTAGCTTAAAAAAATGATGCTAGCTCTTGCTAGATTCATGAAAGCAGATGATATTTAAAAAAAAAAAAAAAAAAAAAAAAACAATCGGAGAAACATGAGGTGTTTAAAAAAAACCTCAGCACTGTTGAATTCATGATATGTGAATTTTGAGAAGTAGATATGTGAACTGTTTGTTAGCAGAAAGGATGGCTTTGTGAATCATTTTATGTAAGCTAAAGGTATGCTAATGTTCTATGGTTTTGAGCATTTGTGCGAGCGATAAGCTGATACAAATTCGAAATGAGTATTTAAGATCCTGCTAATGCTGCATACTGTGAAGAATACTGGACTTTAACTGAGGTTACATTGTACGCTATGCAGGTTGTTTTTTTATGGTCGATTTCTGAGAAAGGACGACTGCAGTCCAAGGTGTTCCAGTCAGCGGGAGCCAGACCGGTCATCACTGCTGCTGCATGCAGAGGAGTCACAGATCCAGTCCATGGATTTGGATTTGTTAGCTTTCCACGTGGATTCCAGATAAGATTTAGAAAACAGAAATAACTATAAGGGGGCCCCTAATGAACTGAAAGCTAAGACTGAACTAAAAGGGAAGAAAAAGGAACCAAAGTGACTAAGAATAGTGACATATCAGTCACGAACGAAGCGGCTCTGAGAATGACGGGACAAAGCGGCTCCTGATTGGGAGCCACTTTGTCCCGTTCGTTCGTTCGTGCCCGCTGCCCCCCCCTAGACTAGAGGGGAGAGGGGAGGAGTTACACACACAGCAAGCGCACGAACAGGAGGGAGGGGGACGAGAGAGAGAGAGAGCAGGGAGCACAACGCAAACGGACTGGAAAGGTAAAAAAAAGAAGTTGAGAAAAATGAGTGACAACAGGAAACACAGCAAAATCTGGACACATTTAATGACATTGACCAAACTAGGGCAGAATGTGGAGTGTGCAAGACAAAAATCAGATATAGAGCTGGTTCCGCAAACAACCTGCACAGACACATGAGAACAGTTCATCCATCAGTGCAATTGGAAGAAAAAAGACAAGTAAGTGAACGTGACATTAATGAAGGTGCCAGTGTGTCTACTGCAACTGCTTTTACTGCAGTATCTACAGCATCAATGTGAAAGCTAAAAGTTTAAAATAGTTAAAAGTTAGTAAAGGTCAATTGTAAATAGTTAAGCATTTCTTTTGCACTTTCTAATTTATTATTTTAATCACTCTGTAGAGTGTATAAATAAAGGTTTATTTACATTTACATAAACATTTGATGTAGTGCATGTTGTTTTTTTTACATTACTAATTCATATTGCACATAACTTTACATTATTGTTGGTAATAAATTAATTTAAGCACCAAAAAATCTTAAGAGCCACTTGGGAGCTGAAAGAGCTGGCTCTTTTTAGTGAGCCGAGCCAAAAGAGCCGGTTCTCTAAAAAGAGCCGAAATTCCCATCACTAACTAAGAAAAAAAAGGGAACTTTTGACTTGACTAAACTGAACTTGAAATAACTCCTGACAAAAAGGATCCTACTTTACCATTAAGGAAAAAACTGTTAACAATTCAAGTACCGGGTACAATTGTTTGAGACTGGCCAATTAAGTTTATTTTATTTTTTTCGTTGAGTGTTGAATTTACAGAGCTCTGGGGAAAATACAAATTTCAATCGGATATATTTATATTGTGTTTTTGGTTTATTTTTTTCATGAGAGTAACTGAGGGATGAATCAGCACAGATATTTTTCGGAAGTGCTCTAGTTATTTATTTATTTATTTATTTTTGGTTGGGAATACACCCAGTTATCGTATAGAGTCGTTGTGTTTTGCTTACCATCCTCCTCTTAAAACCTGGATTCTGGATATTGGTGTATTACTACTCCTAGGTGTTTAACCTCCTTTACAATTAGTGTTACACATTCAACCAAATAGAAAGAACTAAGAGACAAAGAAATAATGGGTCAACCTAAAAACCTAAATAAAAATGCAGAAAGTATTATATATTTTGTGAGAGGATGAGGCAGGTTATGAGAGGATGGAGGAAGAATGTCACATAATGGTAAAGTAGATATATGAAGTTACAGAAAGTTGTTTATTTTTAGTTTTAATCATTAAAACAGATTATTTGAGATGCAAGGAGGTCCTTTAAAATTCTTCAATTTTTAGCAAAATCTTTTAGAGAAGCTCTGTGACAAATCTAGTTTCTACAGATATAATACATTATCCAGTTACTGAATCCATTTAAATGTACTAGTTTAATCTGATAAATATTTATTTAAGCATGAACACACCTGTCAGATTCAGATTTGTCTAGTCTGGAGGTTGCACTTACCTCAGACCTCACCCTGCCTCTCCAAGCAGAGAGAAAGATGCCACAACTAAAAACACGGAAAAATAATAAATATCCTCTTTAGTGCCAGTGTTTAAAGCCAGTGTCTGTGAACAGATCCTAAATGCTATACACTGCACTAATAAATTTGCAGAAAATGTCAAACACTTGCAAAGTTGAACCTCTGTATTGGCCTTTATTCACTGAAAATGTATCCTGGGAGTTTAGCACTCCCATTTAGGGGCTTTGTTATGTGAATGTCTATTGTGCGTGCATTGCATGTGAACGATATTAACTGTCTTTTGCTGGTTGGAATGGTCAAATCACTGTTGGAAGTCCGGTTAGAACTCCAAATAATGAGTCGTTGATGATTCCTTGAGCTTTAATAACTCTAACTTTGATTTACAGTTGTTTTCTACGTTACAAGTTGAAGCCAGTGTGGTTCTACAACACAAATAGTAATAAACTATCACTAACTACATAATACACAAAATACAAATGTAAATGTATTGCTAATCAGGGCCGTATTCACATTTATAACTATAAACTGCAACCGCATTAGCAGCTTCTCATTCAGTGTGCATGTGAACAGCGCATGACACCAATTAACAAATAAAACAGGTATATGTCACTAAATAAAACATATTCATTACTTTTAACCCAACTTACTTGCTTTTCACGCACAAACTTCAAAGTATGGTGGTAAACAAACTGTAAATTGAAGCTTTACACAAACTTAAAACTCTAAACTCTGCTGCATCTATTGCTGTCGTCTCTCCTTTCCTCTTCTCCCCTCGTATGCTGCACACACTGGTGGTCAAGGCTCCGCCCCTTAAAGGGGCCAGCACGACAGTCTATTAGGCAGCCTTTTCTACAGCATGCCTATGTCAATATACTTTTGTGTTAGTAGACTTGACACAGACTAGCTGATACAGAGAAAAGGGTACATTCTTTTCCACCTAGCATTGTTGAAGGTCTAAAGCTGCCATTTTTAGACAGACGTGCACTACTGGGTTCTTGAAGGAATATGGTACATCCACAGTGTAGAGAGAATGAGTCCCCAAGCATTTATGGCCCTGAGGCCATACGAGGTTTGAATAAATCACATATTTATTTGATTCGTACTGCAGTCTGACTCATTGGCATATTAGTAATTTATATGAAAGGAGTCCAGCTGATTTATCACCCAACGAATATGCAGACATTGGTGAAGCACTGCATTCGAATGCTAAACATTCAGAGCTTTGATCTGTATGCAAGTACTCAGAGTCTAGGCTTCTGTGATGCTACATTTGTGACCATCAGCAATTAGTTTAAAGTGTGTTCTGCATACAATATTTAGCCTCCTCAAACACATAAGCCCATAGAGGTGTGTGTAGTATTTGTTGGGGGGGGGGGTTCCACAGAGGACAGTGAGGAATAACATTCCTTTCACATCTGATGAGATGAGTGAAGTATGTTGCAGATATCTGTGTTTGTGCTGGAGTCAGAGATATGCATGTAGCTTTTGAAACATCATCCATGTCTTTGTGGCCTACTGTTATGGGTTTGTATTGGGTTCGCATTTTGGCAACTGCCATCTTGAACTTTAGAGCCAGACGTTATTCCATTTGGAACAATTGCCGACTGAGTGATTTCCTAAAACGGCATAGGAGTTATTAGCTGGACATGTAGGGCTGTGCATTGAAATAGGCTACCAAAACAACCAACAGAATAAGTCTAACTGCATCCTGCCTTTCCAAGCAAGAAGAAGAGCCTACTCTATGTGGCGACCGCTAAAATCATGCAAAAAATGTAAGATGTCTCCTTTAGAGCTAGTGTCTGCAAGCAGATCCACCTGATCATGGCACCACATTTCAATGCATAGGCCTCACCCAGAGTGCATGGGTAGGCCCTATTTTTGGATATGTGGTGTAGTCTAAAAAGGCAAATGTGGTTTGCTTTGGTTTGGTTTGGTTTGGTTACATGTGGAAACGATTTGTTAGGGTTACAAAATAAATGAGGAAAGGGCTAAAATAAGAGGCAAATGTTGCTTTTTATAGACTGTATGAGCTCAATTTACCTTCACTTACTGCTGCAGGTAAACTAATCCCTCAATGTGGCTGGTTGCCATAGCAACACAGAACAAACATATTGTGTCATGACATCATCTTCAGTTTAACTGCAGCTATGAGTGAGGCAAGAATGGCGGAAGAAACATAAAAATAGATTTTTAATTTCAATTTAATAAATAAACAAATAACACTACATTTAGATTTGTTAGATCATCTGAACATATTAACCATGACTACGATGAAAATGATCATTACCGGCATTAAATATTAATTGTAAAGCAAGATCACCTGTCACGAAAAAGCAAATGAGACCAGGAAAAAAGACCCCAAAAAAAATGTGGCCAAGTATTAGAGGAAAATTCAGCAGACTATGTAGGCCACACAGCATCTAGTGGCCATCAGTGGTATTACACTTTAAGATCCTGTCGCTTTGGCTTCACCTTCAGTGATTGTGACTGGCAACAACCACTAGTCAGGTGGTTAAAAGCTATTCTGACACTCAACGCCCTTAATCAGTTTTTTTTGCCAGTGCACTCTTTTCCAGAGAAGAGCGATTATTGTGATACCATTAATTTCATGCATCTGAATACAGGGATTTATCTCATGAGTGGGACATTCAGTGTTGCTATAATTTCCTATACAGAGACAATGGCAAACAAAGCCCTGAAGTAGGACACAGTGTGACTGGTGAAGGAGAAAGGAATGCTTCTCAAAGGGCAATGACAGCCACTTATCTCGCCTGAAGTTCTTCATGCTGTTAACGTGTGAATGTGTGAGTGCGACCTATATTCCAGAGTTATTAGCTGGACATGCAGGCCTGTGCACTGAAATGGGTTATCATGTGGGTAAAGATAGTGCACAATACTGCTGACAAGGAGGCTGTTCAGTCCACAGCAGGCTGCCTACGACACATTAAAACATTATTATCGAGGGTTCCAGAGCATGATGTCAGATGGCCCATCATCAAAACACCAAAGGAGAGATTGACCTACTACAAAACAGCTCACTGACAAAATATATTGAGTTTTTCTGTTTTTATTTTTTTTTTTCTCATTGCTTTGTCATCAGTCTGAATATTGTCAGGTTCTAGTATAAACTCATTATATATATATAAATACTGGCTAATGTATTCAACCTAGTTTCAGCTCAGGAGCTTTTCTTTCTACAACAGTTAGCCTATCTACCTTATTTGGATGTATTTTTAGAATTTTAGAACAGCAGGGTGGATTTTTAACCCATAAAGACCCAAACAGCCACAGATGACCAAAACCATCTAAACTGATCTAAACTGTTTAATACCTATTGATCCACTAATCCTATCAATACATGTAAATAATTGGTGTAAAATACAGTTTGTCATCTTTTCATGGCCATCAGATATGACCCATTTGGATGTTCAGAGGCTCTGTAGTGAACGTGAAAACGCTGTCATCTTCTACAACATTGATTCACCAGTAAAATCCATGCAGTTGGATCAATGACAGTGGATGGAGACACTTGGTTTATGTTCAGTTAATGATATATTCTGAAGAAGTAACTTTTTTTTTCAGTTTTCTCTGTTTTGATATAATGACCTTCAACTTTAATTTGAGCTTTTTATGAACATTCACATGATCAGTGAATTAAATATAGTAAAATGCCTGATTTTGTGTGAAAAAAGCAAACTACAGAGGATGATATTATAATAAATGGTGATAAATTGCTTAATAAATGTTAAAATAGAGAGAAAAATACATTTGGGAACTGCCACAAAAGTAGCACTGGGTCTTTATGGATTAATTTAAGCTTTTATTTATTTGATCACATTCACAAACATTTTCAGATTCCAACTTCATTGTGTTTTTTAAAGGTATGGAAACTTCATCATGATGCCACAAGCTCCCAATTCGCTCTATTGTCATTATTTAGCATTATATACCCGGCCCCACCCAATAAGAGAGTGTCCAACATACAACACTTTTAAAACTCATTTAAAACAGTGGCTCATAGAAAACCACAGATGCACTCATTTTTAATCGACACATATTTCAGCACCCATACAGTGTCTGTGTTTAGTTGTATGTAAGTGTAGAGGTGAATGTATAGGCTAATGCCCCTGTGATCATCCTATGTCCATTTGATTTTTGTTTATTTGTTTGTTTGTCTGTTTGTTTTGATGATGCCTATGTTATCGTTATGTGTATTTTTAAGTTTTTTAATTTATAGTGAACGAGTAATGTACTAATGTTGGCTGTTTTAAGTTTTGTTTCTGTCACCTGCCTAGGGACTGCAGATTAAAAGTAGTTATTTTTACTAATTCTGGCATATTTACATTGGTGTATTTTTTATACTGCAATGTTCATAAATGTGCATGGTTCCTGTTAAATAAACCAATATATTAATAAATAAATAAATATTATGAGACAAATGTACCAAACATAATCTGTGCCCTTTGGCTTGGAATCTCCAAATCTATGACAAATTAGACGTAGCATATTTATGATTTTTTGGTACTTTACCTTTGATTTTCCATTAAAGCCGGGCTATGTTTGGTGAAATGATACAACTACAATGAAGAAAACATTCCATTTCCAAAACTCCAAAGTGTATGTTTACTGTACAAAAACCTGTTAAGTGCATAAAAAGAAGATTAATTTCTTTTATTGGGGTTAAACAGTAGAATGATATAAATATAAATTTAAAGATGTGAAATTCATTAATGGTTTTCAAAATATTGGTTTGGAAAGGTATTTTCGAGGGATACAAGCAGGAATGAGTTTTGCTATTTAATTGGTAGTTTAAAACCACTTTTAATTTGAATGTAGGCGAGGCGTATATAGCCATTTAGCTTCTGCCTATTCAGTCTCAACATAATTCAGTCAGTTGACGTAAAATTTGCCTCATTGTTTGTATTTTCTGTATTATGGAGGATGACTGAATAAACATAAACCTGAAACCTAACTTATTGTGTAATAGTGAAAAAAAAAACTGTAGGCTTCATATAAACAGACTAACTACAAACAAATGCGAAGTGAGTTTTTAGTTTAATGTAGCATAAAACATACATTTTACTTTTCTAATTCTCTGTATAGACTGTATATTTTTACAGATGGACAATGCAGGAAGACTATAGACCTACAACAATGACTGCAAAACGTTCAAAAGTAATATCTATTCATTTACATTCCTATTTCTTACATTTTATTATGGCGGCTAATCCAAGGGGAGCCACTGGTGGGAAAAAAAAAGTGGTTAATAGTTCCATGTGAATGATATTTGTGAAAGATTCAGCTTAAAAACTCGATTAGTGGCTGAAAATACAACAGAATTGCTATACAGGCAGGAATATAGAAATGAAGCATACTTTATTTTTGTTAAAAATGTTTTTATTACACATACAATGACAGTATTTTACTCGGGTAACTGGATTGGTTTGAAGACACAGTGAATTTGGTGAAGAATGTGATGAACTAAATAACAGATGAAAATTTCTGCCGAGTATCATTCAGAAATTTCATATCATCTGCATATAGTAGTTGGTTTACCTAAACTGACACGGAATATATATTGAAATGAAATGTTCAGAGCTCAGTTTGAATGCATTGCATGTCAACAATATAAGGTTATGAAAAAAACAATTTGGTGTTAAATCATCGGCTTACCCAACTCTACAAAAGTATGCAGAAACAAACCAACTGCAAACAGTGAGAAAACATTTTTGTCCACACAATAGCCATTAATATCCTAATTTTCATTCAGTCATTACACATTTCTATTGTCAAATGTATGCTGTTACTAGTGACAGAGAAGACAATATCACACCTCCCAGGTCATAGCAGAGCCATGCCGCAAAAAGCTATAACGTAAACAACAAATAGTATTTAAGTATTGAATGGAGCACAATGTGAATAAAACAGCTTATTTTGTCTCTTCAGAATAGACTGTCATTTTAAAATGAGACCAAACTAGGCACACTGGAACAGGGTTTAATGAATGATCATATGTGTGGATGTGTGTAGGAGATGCTGGAATATCTGTTGTGTTTCTCTTTTCCATACAGCAGTAAGCCTCTGTAAGGATGATTGGCAGATGGGTGTATTAGACCACCCGCTGCCAGAGTGCGATAAACCACCAGGGAGCGCGTAGTGACCAAACACACACTCACAAACTCTTTGAAAGATAATACACAAAGAAAGCACACACCAGCGTGAACATGACAGTTTGACTCTCACACCTTAGACACTTCCACAGTCATGTATTCGCTCTGTGTGACGGTATCTCAGTCACAGGATACTCTGTATGTGCATCAGGGTCATTCCATCCCAAATCAACCAGATTTCAGAAAGTGCCCCACATGACCCCTTCAGAAAATTCTGAAAAAATTCACACTTGTTCACTTACCAGATAAACAAGCACATCCAAAATTGTAATGTCATATCTGTAATAGTTTAGGAGATACAGCCCTTTTAAAATTAATGTTTTGTTTTTTTAATTTTAATTTTGCAAATTTGCTTTTCGGCCAACTTTGAGGAGCTATATCTCCTTAGGTATTCAATCCACACTGCTGAAACTTACTATCTGGGGTGAAATCCCCCTGAAAAGACCATATTTTGCATCAAAATAATTGTAGGTGCCTTCATGTTTGGTCCATGAGGCCTTGAAATCAGGTATCTGGTAGGTGAACAAGTGTGAATTTTTTTCAGAATTTTCTGAGGGGGTCATGCGGGGACCATTGGTTGAATTGCCATGGAATGACCCATCACTATTTTTACTGAAGCTCAAGTCCATTTGAAACTGCAAGTGAACATGAGTCAAATACTGCAGAGTTCCCAAAAATGACTTTAGAAATCCTTCCAAATACTCCAGAGCTGCCTGATGCACAGCTGGAAAAAGTCATACAGGGCAGGTGAATGGTTTTGTATGAGGGTTTATTTTTATGGACACACAGCTGAAATCTGGCTACAAAGAAACCAGAAATGTCCGTATATTAAATGAGGGGAAAATTTATACAATACATGTACCAACCAAGGTTATTATCGTTAACGAAAACTAACGAAATGACGAAAACTAGAATTGTAAAAACATTTTCATTAACTGAAATAAATAAAAACTATAATTAAAAGAAAAAAAATGATAACTAACTGAAACTGTATTGTGTACTTACAAAACTAATTAAAACGGACAAAAATTATGGATAAAATTCCCTTCGTTTCCCGTCTTTTGCAATGTCGGATTGATATGAAATCGATTTATTTCCTTCAAGCAATTTTAGCTGGTGGCACCATATGATATTTAACGGTCCATCACTTGTCGTCACTTGTTGTTTAGAGTCGTCTTCTGGTCCCCACTCTACCTGGAAACATGGAGACTAAAGTTGGGAGAAAGCAGAAGAGTCCTGTCTGGGATTAATTTGAATACGACGGCAAAGAAGAGAAAAGATATAAAGAAACTAAAACTAAACAAAAAATAAGCATTTAGCAAATAATGAAAACTAATAAAAACTAGCAAACCTGCTCTAAAAACTAATTAAAACTAACTGAATTAGAGAAAAAAGTCAAAACTAAATAAAACTAAACTATAATGAAAAATCCAAAACTATTATAACCTTGGTACCAACTTCTGTATATGAAATCCATCAGAAATATGAACAGTTTCATACTGATGCATGGCCGATTGCATGGTACTTATACAACTTTTATCATGGTTATTTTACATTATGCGCAAATTTTATATTAGTATATATGTATATGTAGGCACAGTGTGTGGTAAATCTGTAACACCTTATTAGTAACACGTGATGTATTAAATGTCTAAATGGATTTAGATTTTTGCTGTCTTTTCATGGCTCAAATCTACAAATCTTATTCTACTTCATGCCAAGTACTTGTTTTTGTTTTTTTGGCAATGTTGGAAGGTGTACCCCAGCATTTCATCATATATTTCTTAATCAGAAAACTGCTATTGTGCATCACATTGTATTTCTGGAACTGAAATTTTGAGGGTCTGGTGTGCTTTACCCTTGCAGAGACTGTAGAGACTGTCAATGTTATCAGTATGATGTTCTTGCGAGACAATAAAGCATGGACACCCAAGAAGTCCCCAAACGGAACAGGAAGATCAAGATGAGCTGAGGTGTTTGTATCTTTAGTCATTCTCACAGACACTTTCTTGGCTGTGTTGGTGAGTCTGCTTTGCAGATCTTACAAAGTAAATTCTAAGACACTCTGATAGTCTTGAAATTATGATTCAAAATATCCAAGAGATTTCAGAGTTTTTCACTCCGGACCTTTTTTTTTCATGGAATTTAGGAGTTTATGTATTTTTTATTTACTAATTATTAGTGACAGGACATCCATTGGTTTTGTGGGCTACCATTTTGAAACCAGAAGCTTGGCATTTTGGTTGCTACCCTCTGCCTCATCAAAAAAGTGGACCTACAGAAGAGCAAGGAGTGAATGGGTCAAACTTCCTAAACCCAACACTACTGATAACTTACTGAAGGCACTGAAATGTCACATTAAACCGCTACTAAGTAATTACAGATATTTGCTAAAAGTTAACACATGCATGTGTGATAACACTAACATTAATGTTATTTATACATACACACTAATTAGCACTATCTGGCTAATTACCAGGTTAGCATATCCAATCCTATCTCCACACTTCATTAAAACTGTGCCAGTGCTGCAAATAGGTCAAGCCCCCTCCACTGTTATTCTGGAATAGGTGTAAAAGTTTTCTGGGTTGTTTGCCTAGTTCCTGCATCACACATAGTGCAGGCTGGTGTGGCCATGCATTTACAAAATAGTATTGTGGACATGTGTGCATGAGGAAGCACATTGTGGTTTTCAGATGTCTAAATTCCTATCAAAGAAAACAGAACAAAATAAGACATGAATTTTGTCTAAACCGGTTGTTTTCAGGCTATAGTTGTGTCCCAGACATTGTAGTGCTTTGACATTGCAGGGAAGGCGTTCAAAGTGAACCATATGACAGACCATATTTTTAAAACTAATGCTGAAAATGTCTTATTTAGTCAATGTTTGTGAACAGATTGTAAGCAAGTACCAAAAAATTGTACAATATCAGTGTCTGCAACATATCAACTACACCACACTGGAGATGCCTTTAAGGAAAAAAATTGTTTTACTCAATGAACAGAAGTTTTGAAAGTCAAACTCGTGGCAGGCGATCAGGCTGTCATTCAATACCTAGCAGCTAGCCAAAGCTAATACCCACCTGTCACTTGACTTACATATACCATTTTGTGACATGTATATGATGTGTACCAGCACCATGAGAGGGACATGAAATGAAATCAGGAACCAGGTCGTATGATTATTCTTGGTTGTAAGTTGGACATTTTCACTCGCCAACTTCTGGCCATGTGACGAACTTCGCTTCCATGGTGGTTTTGTTTTTATGATGAGGGGTTTATTAATTGGAAATGAATAGCTGAAGTATCTCCTAAGGGTAGCACAGCATTATTGAAACCAGTGAAGAACAGATGTCGTTGTGAGCCCTTTGTCAATGAGAATGTCATTTCATACTGGACATACTGGTAGATGTGAGGGAATTGAAAACTTCACTCTCTCAGTGATGAATTGTCCACAGTAAACATTAGAGCTATGAGGAATTCAAGAAAATATTTGGCATGTACATTTACAGATACTTCAACACAGAGCTTTTCTTTCCTACTCTTTTGTCTGCCACTGCTAAATCGTTTCGGGGGTTTGGCTACATCTCCCCTTCACCTCCTGATCTCTCAAGCAGGCTGTGAATAATTCTGGCAGGAGATGATTAAGCTGAGGTCTGTCCAAGCGTTCTTGCATGGCTAGAGTCTGCAACACTGTCACTGTCTAACAGATTCCTCTGACAGATAGTGGAGCTCTAAATGTAGGACTAGTGCACCCACAGAAACAAAACAACTAATGCCACCATGTGTGTGCTTCTGTTGTATTGACACAGAGATGACTCCAGTAACAGCTAAACACATATACCATTGTATTTGTTTACAGTGATGGATTCCTGTATTTTAAGATCTTTTGTGGGTGGTTTAAAGCAAATTAGGGCACAGAATCATCATTGGTGTTTGAGGTTTCAGATCAATTTAGTAATCATGATGAAATAAAACATTTGTCTGATTGTGCCAGCAGTGGATAAAGGATGTAAGGTGAATTATCATCATTATATTCTGTCTGCACAGAAGGAACACTTCCACCTAATGTCTTACACTGTTTTTCTTGCAATAACAGAAACATTTACAACAGACTGCATACTTTGTTATCGCCATACATGGTGAATATATCAAACTAGATGAGGTGAAAATTAGCATACAGCCCTGAGGGCATTCTTTCAATGGGTAAATAATGGTGAAGAACAGCTAATGTGGTCGTTAGTATTGATTGCTATAATTAAATTCAGCTACCCTGCTACACGTAGCAGGGTAAGCTGCATTTACTGATAGACGTGGTTCAATAACAAAAGAAAATTATTTAGCACCTCAGCCTGGGCCTGTGTGTAGAGTCTTGAATGTTCCTTTATAGACAGATGCTGCACATGTCATCAGGATAACAGCCATTAATTATATTTTATATAAAAAGCAATTAATGTATGGGAAAATTAAAATAACGAACTGCGTGCCTGAATAGTGATCAGAGTGAAGGCTTTCCTGTAACTGTAATTATTGTTTTTCTTCTCCCAGATGATTCAGGTCCAGAAAAAAAATATTCTTAGAGCCATATGTAAAACAGGATGTCCACCAGTTTGGATTTGAAGATGTTAATTATTGCCCTGCTTTTTTACTGGTTTGCATTGTACTGTAACACATAATATTTGAGCAGTATCATCTGAACACTTTTTAGTGAAAATTTAACAAAATGTTTCTTGCCACACAATGAAAAAAAAAAAAAAAAAAAAAAAAAAAAAAAGAGTCCTGTAGATGTAATACCACTAAAGGCCACTGGGATCGAATCAGAATCGCCTTTATTCGCCATGTATCTTCAAAAGAATACAAAGTATTTTACTCTGTTTTTTTAAACTATGCTCTCTCTGTACAACATAATAAACAAGCACTAAATAAACACAACTAAAACAGAGTTTAAATAAGTAAAAAAGCTTTTTGTACAAACAATGTATAAACATTTAAGTAGTGCAATTGAAAAAATGTGCAAGGAAAAAGAAAGAACAGACAACAGGTAGAAGTTGCACTTGAGGTATATGAATTATCATTTTATTGCAGGTTTAATTGTTCATCAGTGTGATGGTTTGGGGGAAGAAACTGTTCTTGTGTCTCATTGTTTTGACGTACAGAGCTCTGTAGCACCGCCCAGAGGGGAGGAGTTGAAACAGTGTGCGTCCAGGGTGTGAGGGGCCTGCAGAGGTCTTACCAGGTCACTTCCTGGTCCTGGACTGGTATAAGTCCTGGATGGGGGGCAGGCTGGCTCTGATGATTTTTGGCTCCAAATGGCCTTGGCTCCCATAGACTTACAATGAACTTTACAAATACTCCATAATTAAGTCCATAATTGTAATAAGTCTACCTTATTTACACCTTTAATACATACACGCAGACCTTTATTTGGTATGTGACAGACCTTTTACAGATTTTCTTAATTTAATTAAACATCTTAACTGTAGTTGTGGTTAATAGGTTCAGCTAATGAGCCTGTAAACTGACTGTTCTACGGTTAAGCTAGCACTTAGCATGAACTGACCTTTGTCCCCTTATGATTCTCATAGACTCTTGCAGTTCTGAGAAAAATATTGTGAGTTTAGGCCAAATTGAAAAAAAACATTTTCGTTAACTGAAATAAACAAAACTGTAATTAAAAGAAAAAAACGATAACTGAAACTGTATTGTGTGCTTACAAAACTAACTAAAACATAGAAATTATGGATAAAATTCCCTTTGCTTTCGTTTTTGTCAATGTCAGATTGATACGAAATCGATTTATTTCGCTCGAGAAATTTTAGCTGCTGGCACCATACGACACTTCACTATCCGTCACTTCTTGTCACTTGTCGTTTAGAGTCAGCCTCTCGTCCCCACTCTACCTGGAAACATAGAGATTAAAGTTGGGAGAAAGCAGCAGAGTCCTGTATGGGATTTATTTGAATATGATGGTGAAGAAGATAAAAGACATGAAAAAACTAAAGCTAATACTAAAACTAAACTAAAACTAAGCATTTAGAAAAAAAATCAAAACTAATAAAAAAAAAATAGGACCAATGGCCCTGTAGCTTACCGGCCAAATTAAAAGCTTTGGGAAATGTATCCAGATGCCATTTATTATCACCCAGTTATGTGTATTTATTATATTACAGAAATAACCCATGTTCTGGTCATATTCCAATCAGATCTGTAAAAAATTCAAATTCCAACTTGATATCATTGATACTTACTGATTTATTGTATCAATCCACTTCCTATCTCTTATAATGGCGAAATTTTTCAAAGTTGCACCAAATCCAGAATCAGATCCAGATCGAAATAATTTCAATCCCTTGTGCTGACATCATCATACAAAAGCTGTATACCAAGTTTGAAGTCAATCGGAACTGTAGTTTGGGAGAAGAAGACGATTGAAATGTTTTCCCCATAAGAGCCCATGTTAAATTTTCCATAAGTTCCAGATCCAGAAGAAGATCCTGATCCGCATGTGGCCCTTATGTTTTGGTCATCTCCCCATCAGGGCTGCACTGTAGAAATTTACACTTGATATCATTTATATTTACTGAGTTATAGCATCGAACCAGTTCCTATCTCTTATAATGGGGAAATTTTTCAAAGTTGCACCAAATCCAGAATCAGGTCCGGATCTAAATAATTTCAGTAACTTCTGCTGACATCATCATAAAGAAGCTGTATACCAAGTTTGAAGTCAACCAGAATTGTAGTGTTGGAGAAGAAGACGATGGAAATTTTTGTAACGGACAACAAACAACGACGACAGATGACGACGAGGACGGACGCCGCATGACAACAATAGCTTACGGCCTGTCGGCCAGTAAGCTAACTAGCAAGCCTGCTCTAAAACTAATTAAAACTAACTGAATTAGAGGAAAAAAAGTCAAAACTAAATAAACTAAACTATAATGAAAAATAGCACCAATGGCCCTTTAGCTTACTGGCCACATTAAATGCTTTGGGAAATGTATCCAGATGCCATTTATTATCACCCAGTTATGTGTATTTATTATATTACAGAAATAGCCCATGTTTTGGTCATATTCCAATCAGATCTGTGAAACTTCCGTAAGTTCCCGGATCCAGAAGAAAATCCTGATCAGCATGTGGCCATTATGTTTTGGTCATCTCCCCCATCAGGGCTGTACTGTAGAAATTTACACTTGTAGTCCATGGGCCAAGACCAGATATTTGGGATATTGGTACCACCCAAGGGGGCAAGTTCTAGTGATGCATTTTGAAATGGCCTGTATCATTAGATAATATTTTGCTATGATAGCCATTCCAGAGTAGTAGCTTAGTCCTTGCTATCAGCCATTGAATAAACCCACTGTAAGGGACAAAATCAGAGGTCATAAAATGTCATTTGAATGTATGGAATATTAATACCAACACAGATTCACCACATTTATGGCCAGTTCTTTGTTATTATCAAAGATCTGAGTTACATATATACATACATACAAACCAAAATAAAGAGTTTAGACAGTAGATAAGTGCATATTGCAGCATTCCACAAATAGCAGTCTGGTTGATGAATAGTCTTTCCTATAAACTAAGTTTAATTAAGGTTAAGTGAAATAAGGTGGTAAAGTGAACATGAGAGAAAGTCCTTAAGGTTAGGAGAAAATGTCAAATGTATATAATAGTTTAACAGTTTCATTATGAGCATAATTAACCCATAAAGACCCAAATATACGCATGTGACCAAAAGCATCTACTGATCTAAACTGTTTAATACTGACTGATCCATTAATTCTATCAATCCATGTCAGTAATTGTTGTAAAATACAGTTCTTTATCTTTTCATGGTCATCAGATATGACCATATTTGGATGTTCAGAGGGTCTGTAGTTACCATGGAAACACCTTCATCTTCTACAACATTGATTCCCAGTAAAGCCCATGGAGTTGGATCAGTGACAGTGGATGGACACACTTGGTTTATGTTTAGTTAATGAGAGATTTGACAGAAAAAGTAACTATTTCTCAAATTCCATGATGACTAAAGTACATGATTCATAAATAGGGAGATAAATATTTATTATTAATAATATTTTCTGGAGAGGGGGTGGGATTAAATAAGTTGCACATCTTCCCACGCCTTTTCGGGGATGTAAATTAAACTATTGTGCTGTTCTTCTGTCTAAGATTGTTATAATTGTTGATATTTGTATTATTATTTATGTTTTGCTTGTTGCATATATGTTAAATTTCATTGCATGTTCGGGATAAAACACTAAATCAAATCAAAATAAATGAAGACTCTGGTGCTAAAAGTACAGAAGTCACATTTTTGGACAATTCAAGTTGAGCATATAAACATGATGTATTTGTTCAGCTAAGTCCACCCTCTAAATATTTTTTAACAGGCTTTTTTTGTGATATCAGTACTTTTAGCACCAGGGTCTTCAAATACAGGAAAATACCTGATTTTCACAGAAAAAAATGTAAATCACAGAGGATAAAATCCTGCTAAATGGTGATAAATCACTTAAGAAAGGTTAAATAGAGAAAATTTGATTTGGGAACTGAGACAAAAGTCATATTAGGCATTTAATGTGTGCCTGCTTGGGTGCTGTGCCACTCATCCCTGAGTCCATTTTCAAGTTCGGCCCTAGCATCCAGACCTGCAAAGATACCAAAATACCATATGTGTTCTTTTCTTGTCTTTTTGAATCGGGATTGGCACTAGAACATGTATGAAATGAAATGGTCCATTGGTTTTCTGCTCTGTAGCTGTGTCATTATTAAACTGCTGTCTTTGTTGGGATCACTCCAGAACTTTCATTTGCTTTCATTTGCTCTGTATGAAAAGATAATTTATCATCACTTCCCTTATTTCAATCTTAACTATATCTTGACTAAGTCTCAAATAAACATTGATATTTACTTGCCTCGGATGTGGTGCTCGAATGGAATGACAACACGTAGACTATTTATTGAAAGAAACAATCAATTGTAACATCTTCCTATAAAATCTGAAAGTAGAAGCATAATGTAATGTCACAACCTTATCTTGGACCAATTCCACTGGCATTTTTACAGGAAAAGGTGGAATAATTCAGAAATACCACCGTACGCCATTAAGCGTAAGGATACATTTTTTTGAAAAAAAAAAAGGCACCATATAATCATGACTAGGCTACTCATTTGGAAAGGCTATCATGGTTTAATACACATATATATGTCCTATTATCAAAATTGCACCACAAAGGTTTTACCCCCTTTGGTGGTACCACTACATGGCCTGGCCCATGCACTATTGATATCATTTATGTTTACTGAGTTATTGCATCGATCCACTTCCTATCTCTTATAATGGGGAAATTTTTCAAAGTCGCATCAAATCCAGAATCAGATCCGAATCCAAATAATTTCACTAACTTTTGTTGACATCATCATAAAGAAACTGTATACCAAGTTTGAAGTCGATCGGAATTGTAGTTTTGGAGAAGAAGACGATTGAAAGTTTTGTAACAGATGACAGACAACGACGACAGACGACGACACAGGACGATGATGACAGACGACAACAGATGGCGACGGACACCGCACAAAAGCTTACGGCCTGTCGGCCGGTAAGCTAAAAATCCAAAACTACTATAACCTTGCCCAACACAACCTCTTCTATCTGCTGTGAAAGAGTTAACCACTATACACCCAAGGTGTTAAATCCATCTACCAACTCATTACACCAGGTATCACAACCATCATGTACACAACAGGTTTAGGCAGACATAATTATTTTGACACAGGAAGCAAAATCTAACTCCTTTTTACAAAATGAAAAAGTGGCGAACTGTGAATACATCCACATACTATAATAAAACTCATAACTTGTAAAACTTGTAATGAGTCGTGAATCGTCACTTGCTTTCTAAAGTAAAAAAAAAAAAATCAATAAAAAGATCAGAATTTCCCTGCTGGTATGAAATGGCTGAATATAGTATGGAAATGCAAGAGAGGGAAATGTGCCCTCATCAGTGTATTATTGCATAGTTTATGACAACATATGTTTAGCATGTAGCCATCTGCTGCAGTGGTCCTCTATGCAGTTGGTTCTTGAATGTATTTGTATCAGGATGTCAATGTGCTTTGAAGTTATGGTGGAAAAGGAGTGAATGGGAAAATAAAGTTTGAACAAGCTTTCATTAAGCAGGACAGCATGTAAACAGATGGCTTCACACAACAGTCGGCCGTGAAATCAGACAAAGTGGAAGCATGACACAAACAGCAAGAAGGAGATACGTGGATGTACATTATATCATATGACAGGCAGGTGTGCACACGGGCGTCTGAGTGGAGCTTTAATGATGTATAGAGCCATCCCTCCTGAGTTGCTTAGCAACACCAGGGGTTTGTTTCTTGAACAAGCGGCACCCCCAGTCCAATGTGCGGTCATTCCTCATGTTTTTTTTTTGTTTTTTTTCCCCCATTCCTCACTCCTAGCATTAAAATGATATCAGATCTCTGCAAATTCTTGAATTGCAGCCTTCTGTTTTTTCTGACCACCTCAGACTCTAAATCATTAAATCAACTGAAAAAATGTCATCTTTTAAAGATCACTGTTAGAATCTAATATATGCTCATTAATTGGAAGTTCCAAAGACGAGTCCAGGATGCGTCTTGTTTTCAATTTAGAGTTTATTCTGGTGAAGCATCTACTTGGGGCTGAGGACTCAACAGGAGTGAGTCTGGATTGCCAAATTGTGTTACATTTATTTCCTGTGGGCAGGCTCACCTGTACAATGGGTTGGACTTTAAATTACGGAACATCTGACTCTAAGGCCCAATCCTAATTCACCCCTTAGCCCTCCCCCTTACCCTTATCCCTCGGCCCTTGCACTTGGCACTACCCCCTGAATCAGAGCTGCAAGGGGTAAGGGTTGAAACATTCCCCTATGAAATGGGACAATCCTTCCCAACCTGTTACGTCATCTTTAGTCTTCGATGCCACTGTAAACAGATGCGACAACTTTATTTCTGAAAGTATTCACGATGGCGTCAGTAGCTGTAACCATCTCTATTCCATGGGCTTTGGTCATCTTTTTATGGCTATCAACCCTAACCCTAACCGTAGAAATGCGATCTATAACACACTGAAATGGCATTAAACGGTCGATCAAATCTCAAAGTTGTTTACAAAGAAAATAAGTACATGTGTGTGTTTCTTTCATCACACTGCTGCACTTTTTGGCTGTGTTCACCTCCATCTTGCCAATGATTCAAACAGAATTATGGGATATTTCTCCTACCCCTCCGTTTGTAGTGTGGTCCTGGAAAATCTACGTTTCGAGGAGTATTCAGCCCTCAGCCTTAGCCCTTCCCCTCTGTCTAATCGAGAATCGGGACAACATTACCCCTTCAACGTGTACGCACAAAACGAAGTGGTAGGGGTAAGGGGGAGGCGCCAAGGGGTGAATTGGAATTCAGTTGAAGTCAAACAGGTGTAGGACCTTATCTCTATGTAAACTTACGCCAACAGTAAGTTTACATCTTGTTTCCTGTGTTTAACAACCCTATGTGTGTGAGTGTGTGTCTGTAGACGTGTATCTAAGGCAGTGGTTCTCAACCTTTTTTTGGCTTGTGACCCCATTTTAACATCACCAATTTCTGGCGCCCCCAGACATTCAAAACAGATAATGTTTTTTGGGGGTTTTTTTTGCTAAAATTAATTTGTTTTTGATCATGTAATAGTTTGCTATACTATGTTGCAAGTAAATGTTAATTTTAGATGGCATTTAGTCTATATAATGTATATTATTATGGATGGAGGCAGAAAAGACAGGTGTAGATTACTGCACAAAGTGAAAATTTTATTTTCCTTGGTCAGGATATGTACAGTCAGTCCAGCTTGTATTTACAACGCTGCAAATTAATACTGAAAAAAGCAATAACTCAAGCTATGAATTATGAAAGAGCTGCAGCATCTGAAACCGACCACAGTGAACATTTGATAGATAAACAGTACCACAGTGCTTCAGTTTCAGCTTCACAGTTTGGCATGTTTTTTTATGTTTATGATTGTCTCTCTCAACTCACCATATATTTTTTATTAGTCAGGTTTTTTTTTGTTTTGTTTTGTTTTTATCAGTTAGTAGAAATTCCAGGCGACTCCATTTGAATTCTACACGACCCCATGTGGGGTCCCAACCCCAAGGTTGAAAAACACTGATCTAAGGGAAGAACAGGAGAACCTCACTCCTGTGCTTACAGATGTTTCCTGTCTTTGAAGGCTTAATATGCTGACCAAAATGTGTAAACTAAAACAGGGTAAACAGATAAATCCTTTTCTGAGAGAACTTACTGCTGACAACTAGAACAGGTTAAACAAATGGATCCTGTTTTAAAGGAACCAACTGCTGACTACTAAACAGGTTAAACTTAGGACATCAACTACCTAAATTAGACTAATATCTCAATCACTTAATCTCAATTTTCTCACTAAACTTTTACATTTCACAACTATCTGAAATTATTCCTGGTTATGCTGGATGAAATAACAAATTTTCCTTAAATGCCTTAAATTCCTTTTTCTGTATATTTTCTCAGTATATTGATGCTGCCTCTGGGAGAGAAAAGTGGAGAATAATAACAAATCAGTGTTGGGAGTAATTAGTTAACTGCAACAGTATTGAATGATTATTTTTACCCACAAAATATATGTAATTGTAGTCTGCTACAGTTATAGAGAGCTTCTGCCATGCTTCGAAAAGGGAAGGAACAGCCATCACAGCAGTGGTGAGAGACAAACCAGCATCTTCACAGCTCTGAACACATCATGGACAAAAACATGGGACTTTCTTGAAATGTATGATGCATCTCTTAAAGAGACAAATGTGTCACTTATCATTAGCTATTACATTTTTTTTTTTTTAGTACGATACCATGGGATGTGACCAGAAGGCTGTCTATATTCAATAGCAAGTTCTTGAAGTGTTCAAAGTTACAAAAGGACATCCAACTATATTGTTTGTAGTAAAAAAAAAATATGTATATAGAAGTATAACTTTGTTTCTATTGATTTGCATTTTTTCACCTTTTTCACATATTTCTGGACAATGCAGGTCAAAAAAGCCACTGGGAGAAATATGAATGGAACACAATAAATATTAGGATAGCCCATAGAGCTGCATCTACATCTAAACAGGATCCATCTGCTGTCGTGGAAATGAAATTATTAGACCATCAAAAGTCATCAAAAACAATGATTATGCAATCAAGTACTAACTCCTGTGTGTATCATGTGACTAAAACAGACAGAAAAGAAAACATGGAATGCCTAAAAGCACTGTTTTCGGCAGTACAATGCCACAGCTATTGATGTAAGAACTGAAGTGATTTTGGTTATTGTCAAGAAAACATGGAAAATGGCTAAATATCAGCTTTGAAATTAAACTCTTATGAGCAAACATATGTACCTTTAGTTGTACCAGGCATTAAAATGAACAAGAAATTAAAGAAATCAATGGTGGTCTAATCATTTTTTCCATGACTGTATTTGTCCGCTCCTGCTCCTCTTTGGTTTGTTTTGATTGGTACTCTGCTCGTCTAATGTCTGTAACATGTCATGTCATCAGTCAGAATACATTCCTACTGAAAGCTCTTAAAAAAGGAATCTATTGTTCCCATACTTTAAAGACAGTAGCTTATTTAAACTGAAACTGTTAGGGCTTTTTTTTTTTTTTAAGTGTATTTACATTCCATGCTGTCTGAATTTTCTTTCTGTTTTTTGGAGAGAGTTGTTTTTTTTATAATGGGTGCTTCTCTTGGGACGTTATTCTGCTCAGTCAGTGTTTTTTTTTTTTTTTTCGCTCTTTGAATGTTTTATTAATTTGATAAGTGTAAATGAGTTAATTCCAAACACCTGAGGCTCTAATATCTAAGAGCCTTTTTTACCCGTTGGCCAACTTCTGGCCGAAGGGGCATGGTAATCATCTAGTCATTTGTCCACCCGTCTGTCCATTCAATGGCATAATCACATTGTCTGAAGAATGCATTGAGATATCTGCACCAAATTTATACTGTGGATGCATTTTGGCATGGAGGAGAAGAATATTGAAAATAGGTGACCTTGACCCACTTTTTCAAATTCAAATGGCCTTGTGGAATTATAATATGTAAGTACTTTCATTTATAAATATGTATGTAGTAAGTTTTACACAAAGACTGTATAATCTAATTTATAGGGCAGTAACTTTCAATAGAATCATACACTATATTTGGCCGAGGGGGATTAAAAGTGTTACATTTGTTATTGCAATAGAATGCTGTTTAATACCAGTCTAGTAGAAATGCTTTGAAATCATGTAAGTAAAGGCCAGTAAGTATTCTTATATTTGGTGTTCAAGTACTTTATTCTGTCTTCTTTCCACAGATAAACAGCTCCTTAGACAGCATTTACACAACTGTAGGAAACAGAACAATGGGATTTTTTGTACTAAATATCTTTAAGTATAGCTGAACAATTCAAACAAACAAATTGTGTAAAGAAAACAAGACCCATTTGCATGTTTAGCAGCATGTCTGCAGTGACCATCTGATATTTAATAAATAGCCAGTATGTTCTCCCACTGTGGGCTGAACATCCAGACTTGAAACTCACACCTCTCATCAGAAATACTGAGATTCTGTTGGGTGGCTGATTGTATGAGTGTGCCTGATGCTGTGAATATCAAATATTCTACTAGAGCCCTGTCCTGCTGCCTGAGGAAGAGCGAAACACGTTGAAGATGCAACAACCAGCCTGTTGAGATAAAATTACAACCAGGATTTTTGAGTCCATGTCCATCCATGGTCAACAACAATCTGTTTTTTCATTGTGTTTCTGATACTTATTCAATCAGTCATCTGTTTTTCTTCTTGAATGTTCAAAACAAGAACTTGGCTGCAAGAATCTGACATCATCTTAGCAATGATGAGCTGTTTTAACATCTAGTCACAGATTGTCCTTCAGACAGCCATTGTTAAGTTCAAAATGAACATCTCAGAATGACATTGTTTCAAGAACAAATGGCTTAATTTTTATCATCTATATTATCAAAGCCATGTGACCTCTGTGTGTATGTGTGTATCTCGGGCATCACACAAAATCTGGAAAGAGTTGACTGCTGCAGTTTGGCATACTGATGTATTTTTGGTTAAGGAACAGACTAGCGAAACCAGCAAGTTGATAGGACCAATATTTTGGAAGATATTAGTTATTTTGGAATACAATAGCCTTACAATCATGTTGCTATACCTAAAACGCTTTGGCGGTGACTGCTGGACAAATGTGGTACAGCATGCATGAATACACAACAGCATAAAAACTAGCACATCTAGAACCCATGGATCCCCATGGATCAACACACTAGTTCATGTTAATTAGGGTTATGGTATGATGCTATTCTTTATACCTTCATCACAGGGACACCTTGTCCACACCACAAATTCTCAAACACTGGACACAGTTAGACTCAGAGGCTTTATTCTGTCATAAAGTTGAGCAGAAATTGCCTGATTAAATTATCAACACAAGTCAGCTGAAGAAATGGTTTGGCTCATGGGAAGTGTATTCTTTATAGGATATAAATGTAACAGATAGACTTTATATAATTAATGGACAGAGGAACCATGATGTCATCCATTGGGTTCTGAACCGTTGTTTTAAATCCAGAACTTTATGATTTATCAGTCAAAACCCGATGCAGCAGACATCAAAACTTCTATTTAACTTGAGATCTGATTAATGGAGGAAAAACTTAAAAATAGACCATTACATCACTTATCAGAGGGTTCCAATAAAATAACACTGGGCAAAAAATGACTAACTTAATGTTTTTACAGAGAAGACCAATATATAAGTCTGTGAAATGCACAGTTTTTTTTTTTTTTTTTTTTTTTTTTTAAAGCTAACCCAGTGGCAGTCTGCAGTATTACAACTTTCACATACTTCCACATTGGGTTTTAGGTTTCACAGTCAATATTCAAACATTCAATCTTTCTTTTCTTTTTTTTTTAAATCTTTGAATAATCTAGTTTGCAAATTACAAAACTTAATAAATATTAACCACTCATATATCAGCGTAGTACTATACTTTACTCCTTTATGTCAATATTTAATTGTATGTAGTTTGCTTTTGACCTTTTTCTAATTGAAATCCTAAACTGAAAAATTGTTGACGTCATTGCTCCTTGATTCACCTCAGCACCAGCATGTTTGTCCCAGTTGTGTCCATGCTGACTCTGATCTACTGCAGGTCATACACTGACTTAAAAACATCTCAAATTATCTCTTCATAATCAGAACAACTAACCGAATGCAGTATATCCTGTATTTCTGTTATTGCTGATGTTTTAGGTGCATATATATATATATATATATATATATATATATATATATATATATATATATATATATATATATATATATATATATATATATATATACATATATGTATACATACATATATATATATATATATATATATATATATATATATATATATATATACACACACACACACACACACACACACACACACATACATACTTACATACACACACACAGGAGGATGGTCACAGTTCAAAACAAAAGTGGACATGGGTGCCCAGGAGTGTGATGACATGGTCTTCTAATCTCATCCTTTTTTCCTGTTCATACAGCTACAAACAAACTTTTGCAGATTATCTGTAATAGTGTGGATCAAGGTTATTATTGTTAATGAAAACTAATGACATGACGAAAACTAGAATGGTAAAAACATTTTCGTTAACTGAAATAAATAAAAACTAATTAAAAGAAAAAAACAATATTGAAACTGTATTGTGTGCTTGCAAAACTAACTAAAACGGATAAAAGTTATGGATAAAATTCCCTTCGTTTTCATTTTTGTCAACGTCAGATTGGTATGAAATCGATTTATTTCGCTCGAGCAATTTTAGCTAGCGGCAACAGATGGCACTTCATCATCTGTCACTTCTCATCACTTGTCGTTTAGAGTCATCTCCTCGTCCCCACTCTACCTGGAAACATGGAGACTAAAGTTGGGAGAAAGCAGAAAAGTCCTGTATGGGATTTATGTGAATACGATGGCGAAGAAGATAAAAGGTACGACAAAACTAAACAACAAAAATTAATTCTAAAACTAAGCATTTCGGAAAAAAAATCAAAACTAATAAAAAAAATAGGACCAATGGCCCTGTAGCTTACCGGCCAAATTAAAAAGCTTTGGGAAATGTATCCAGATGCCATTTATTATCACCCAGTTATGTGTATTTATAACATTACAGAAATAGCCCATGTTTTGGTCATATTCCAATGAGATCTGTAGAAAATTGAAATTCCAACTTGATATCATTGATACTTACTGATTTATTGGATCAATCCACCTCCCATCTGTTATAATGGGAAAATTTGTCAAAGTTGCACCAAATCCAGAATCAGATCCGGATCGAAATAATTTCAATACCTTGTGTTGACATCATCATAAAGAAGTTGTATACCAAGTTTGAAGTCAATCAGAACTGTAAGTTTCGGAGAAAAAGACAATTGAAATGTTTTCCCCATAAGAGCCCATGTTAGATTTTCCATCAGTTCCTGGATCCAGAAGAAGATCCTGATCCGCAAGTGGCCATTATGTTTTGGTCATCTCCCCATCAGGGCTGGACTGTAGAAATTTACGCTGGATATCATTTATATTTACTGAGTTATTGCATCAATCCACTTCCTATCGCTTATAATGGGGAAATTTTTCAAAGTCGCACCAAATCCAGAATCAGATCTGGATCCAAATAATTTCTCTAACTTTTGTTGATTTTATCATAAAGAAGCTGTATACCAAGTTTAAAGTCAATCAGAATTGTAGTTTTGGAGAAGAAGATGATGGAAATTTTTGTAACACACGACGACGACAGACGACAACAGACGACGACAGACGACAACAGATGATGGCGACAGACGACGATGACAGACGACGATGACAGACGACGATGACAGACGACGACGACGGACGCCGCATGATGACAATAGCTTACGGCTTGTCGGATGGTAAGCTAATAACTAGCCAACCTGCTCTAAAAACTAATTAAAACTGAATTAGAGAAAAAAAAGTCAAAACTAACTCAAACTAAACTATAATGAAAAATAGGACCAATGGCCCTGTAGCTTACTGGCCAAATTAAAAGCTTTGGGAAATGTATCCAGATGCCATTTATTATCACCCAGTTATGTGTATTTATTGTATTACAGAAATAGTCCATGTTTTGGTCATACTCCATCAGATCTGTAAAAAAATTCAAATTCTAACTTGATATCATTGATACTTACTGATTTATTGGATCAGTCCACTTCCTATCTGTTATAATGGGAAAATTTTTCAAAGTCACACCAAATCTAGAACCAGATGCGGATGGAAAAGATTTCAATACCTTGTGTTGACATCATCATAAAGAAGCTGTATACCAAGTTTGAAGTCAATCAGAACTGTTGTTTGGGAGAAAAAGACGATTGAAAGATTTTCCCCATAAGAGTCCATCTTAAATATTCCGTAAGTTCCCGATCCAGAAGAAGATCCTGATCCGCATGTGGACATTATGTTTTGGTCATCTACCCATCAGGGCTGTACTTTAGAAATTTCAACTTGATATCATTTACAGGGTGGGGAAGCAAAATTTACAATATTTTGAGGCAGGGATTAAAAGACAGTGTATGACCAGTTAGTTTATTGAAAGCCATGACAATTTATTTGCCACAAGAAAATTGACATAATAGAAAATATTTTTATTCTATGTGTCCTCCTTCTTTCTCAATGTCTTCACACGCTTCCTGAAACTTGCGCAAGTGTTCCTCAAATATTCGGGTGACAACTTCTCCCATTCTTCTTTAATAGTATCTTCCAGACTTTCTCGTAATAGTTTTGCTCATAGTCATTCTCTTCTTTACATTATAAACAGTCTTTATGGACACTCCAACTATTTTTGAAATCTCCTTTGGTGTGACGAGTGCATTCAACAAATCACACACTCTTTGACGTTTGCTTTCCTGATTACTCATATGGGCAAAAGTTTCTGAAAAGGTATGGATAATAGTATTAGGTATGATTATGACATCAATATATGTTTGGTTTCAAAACAATTGACGTAGTGCCTGCTGAGAAAAAACAACTAAATTTTCATTGTAAATTTTGCTTCCCCACCCTGTATATGTGTGTGTGTGTGTGTGTGTGTTTGTATATATATATATATATATATATATATGTGTGTGTGTGTGTGTGTGTGTGTGTGTGTGTTATTCTTGCGGTATTATTATTTGTCCTCGAAACGTTAGGACAACATTATTGAAAAATCACAGTTTTCTGTTCAGTTTGGCATGACTAGAATATGAAGCTTTCAATTAGAATCGCATTGTTCGATGAAGTTATCTGGCGTCCCATGTTATAGGTCTGCCATGTAAATCCATACGTCTTCATGTGAATGATACGGAAAAAGAAGGAAAAGAAAGGGGTCGATAAAGAGGAAGAAAAAAAGAAAATCCTGCTGTTACTTGCGGTGCCGCTCCAAGCCCGGGGCAGTTGTGCAGTGCAGGTGGAAGGAGGACGGGACGAAGCGAAGAGGAGGAGGAAGAGGTGTGTGGAGGAGGAGGGGTCAGGGTGGTGTGTCAGCTGGGGGGGGGGGCGGGGGGGTTGCTCTTACTCCGGGAGGCGGCAGTAGTGGAAGGTGTGAGCGGCATCATGTGCGCGGTGCGCCGCAGCTCCTCTCGGCGGAGTCGCTGTCCATGGTGCTGAAGGGAAACTCGGGGGTTTGCAAAGTCCTCTGTTATGCACGAGCCGTGACATCAGCGGAGTAGCACGGGGTAAAAATGAAGTCGATCATCAATGCCTTAAAAAAGGAAGGTAAGATTCCCTCTTCGTTCTTTTTGTACTTTTCAAATCAGGCGCTCATTTCCCGGACGTTTTCGGTTCACGCAGCACCTCACTTTCAGCCTCAGGGAAGGTGGATTTAGAGCATTTAATTCCCCAAAAGTGCAACCATCGCTCTTATATTTGCTCTTAAAAAGTGTTTACTATTGTCTACTAACGCCATGTAGATAGGTCTTAGTGTATTTAGGTTACAAGAATAATCCTTGTCTTTTTTTTTTTTCTCGGACGAAAAGAAAAGGAGGCAGCGCCTGAATTGGACTTGTTTTTAGGTCACAGAGAGAGCTGAAAAATGGGACTCTAAGGTGGAGAAAAACACCCACATAGATGACTCCGTGCCGTTCCCCTTTACTCAAACACAACCCAAAAAGCCCATCCTTCTGTCTGTGTGTGAAACCATGTTGGGAGAATTGATTCATCTGCTTTTTTTTTTTTTTTTTTTTTTTTTTTCTGAATGAACAGGCAGTAAAGCAGGGTGGTGAATCCTATAGGCGCGGGGAGAGGATGCCAAATAGATTCATATACAAGCTATATAGCTCACTTAAAATGCAACACTAGGTCTACGTGCAAGCTGTATTAAACTGCATTAGCTGCAGCTCATCTGGAACTGGAAAGTCCACGTAATCAGCATTCTCTTTAAGTCTGTATGGTGTGCCCAGAGGTTGCAGCTTAATCCTAAGGGTCAGTGTGCAAATGAAGAATACACTGTTGGTGATGGTTTCAATGATAAAGCTTCTAGAAGAGATGGGTCTGAGTTTAGGCATGTTTAGAGTCTGGGGTGTTTTTGCTTTTTATGAGATATCTAGTCAGGTCATAAAGAGGGAAATGTAATTTTCACATTTATTTCAATGATGTTTGGACGGTGTATTATTGAGCTGCCTTGCTCTTTATACTTGCATACGTTGAAATTCATATAATAAGAATATAAATGTAAAGATAATCCAAACCAGAGCAAGAAGAACTTTAAGAAAGAATAAAATAGCTTTACAGTCTGGTGAAAAAGACTATTCATTTTAGAAGAAAGTAATAAGTTTACTATAAAACATTGAAACAAAGGCAATATATACATAGCATATATCATTACAAATTGGGCGGGGGGGGGGTTTACAGTTCCTGCGTTTGCTATATTTTGAGATGTTTCTGTAGAGTAATCTATGTCAACACTCAGGGGGCCCTTAACAGCCCGGGGGTCCCAAGAAACTTGCTTGCTTTGCCTCTTTACAAGCTATGCCTCTGGGTGTGCTTTGTGAAATTCACTCCATTGTATTTTTGAATGAATTTTCTTTTGGTGAACTCTTTGTGCTTTAACCCATAAAGACCCGAACATTCACCGTCAACCAAAACCATCTACTGATCTGAAATGTTTAATACCTTTTGATTCATTAATCCTATCAATACATGTAAATAATTGGTGTAAAATACAGTTTGTCATCTTTTCATGGTCATCAGATATGACCCATTCGGATCTTCAGAGGCTCCATAGTTACCATGGAAACACTGTCATCTTCTACAACATTGATTCACCAGTAAAACCCATGGAGTTGGATCAATGATAGTGGATGGAAAAGCTTGTTTTATGTTCAGTTAATGATATATTTGCAGAAAAAGTCACCATTTCTTCAGTTTTCTCTGTTTCTGATATAATAAACTCCAACTTTAATCTGAGCTTTTATGAACATCAACATGATCAGTAAATTAGATATAAGAAAATACATGATTTTCAGTGGATAATATTAGAATAAATGGCAATAAATCACTTCAGAATTGTTAAATAGAGAGAAAAATTCATTTGGGAGCTACCACAAAAGTCACACTGGGTCTTTATGGGTTAAACATTTTCCCAAGGGGATGTTTTTAGTCATTGAATTAATAAAATTTGGGATTTATGTGTTTATGTGAGATAAATGGACAAGCTTTTAAAAACACTACGTGCCTCAGTTTAGTGTAAACTAATGAAATGCATTGATACATTTTAACTGGTAGAATCGCTATAGTTTTGAAATATGGCTGTATTTTTCAACAGTGATGCAACCAACACTTCAGGCTGTCCAAGCAGCTCTCGTCAGATCTGATCTCCTCAGCTCTCCACGCTGAATTATGTGACAGATTTCTCATGGTGGGTAAATTTAACCCTGTGACTGAAAGGTTATGAGCCCAACTTGACAGAAATCTGAAGGTGACGTAAAGTGCTTTTACACTTTATATCAACCGTATAGCTAAACAATATGTCAGCAGTTCAGATAAATTGGATTAAAAGTGTTAAACTGAGCCTGAAATAATAAACATAATAAACACCAAAAATAGACTATAGTGAGCGACCAACTGAGATTCAAACAACCTATGAATCATCCCCATTTACGTCACAGCTGACAGTGTAGTGTCACATAACTGGAATTTACCCATCTGTCATCTCAGGATCACAGGCCAAGCACTGCATTGTGGGATTTCTTCACAAAGTGTAATGGTCTGGCTTTGGACGCTATAGTTTAAGCTTCACTATGAAGAACATTTGCAATTCAGACCCTGGAATGAAATACAGTGACAGCGAGAACATTCTTTAACCCACATTTAGTACTACAATGTGACAGCGCAGAACAATATGTGTCTCAGTGACTGTCAGGTTTAGACAAAAGGTAATATAATCAACATACGCTGTTCTCCAACAATCGAGCAAACACAACAGTATGGACAGTTTTGCGTCACTGTCATTTTAATCGTTTTTCTAAGAATATATAGATAGGCAAAGATGCGTCTTAGTGAACCACACTATAGAGTTTATTCACTATGAGCTGATAGGGATCCATCACTAAAATATGCCAGTAAAACATAGTTGGATTTACCAAAATGAGGCTGCATTTTATCTATAAACGATGCCAGAACCCAAATAAAATGAAACTTTTGATCTGTAATATTACTAGAAAAATGGCTGTTGCTCTGAAAGATGTTGTAATTGAATATTGTTTCATTTAGAGCATGTTCTTTACAATAAAAAAGACTGTAAAATAAGACCACCAGGGTAGTTTTAGGATGTCCATACCACAGCACCATGAATGAAATACAGTCTTGGAAAAAATTATCTGACCACCCTTGTTTTCTTCAATTACTTGTTCATTTTAATGCCTGGGACAACTAAAGGTACATTTGTTTGGACAAATATAATGATGACAACAAAAACAGCTCATAGTAGTTTAATTTCAGACCTGATATCTATCCATTTTCCATGTTTTCTTGATAATAACCAAAATCACCTCAGTTCCAACATCAATATCTATGGCATTGTACTGACAAAAACAGTGCTTTTAGGCATTCCATGTTTTCTTTTCTGTCTGTTTTAGTCACATGATACACACAGGAGTTAGTACTTGATTGCATAACCACTGTTTTTGCTGACTTTTGATGGTCTAATAATGTTTCCTGCGATTCGTATATAAGACTTTTCTAGTTTTTTGTAATTGTTAACCCTAGTTATGGTTTCTTCTTTTTATGAAGAAAACACCACTGTCAGGATCACCCACCTGACAACCAATTAGAATATCATTAAGTAAATAAAATAATTCATCAAATTATGAATTACTTACCCAGAAGTATTTCTATTGTTAGTATCTCGAAATAGAATAAAATACCTCACACAATTAGAGAATTATATAGCACTTAAGATATATAAAAATACATGTACCTCAATTTTCTAACCAGTGATATTAGTTTGGATTGGAAAATCTTTGGTTTTATTGTGTGTAGATTGAACATAATATTGCGAGTCTGACTTTTGGTTATACTTACTACATACAGTATGTTAACATTTGTTTATATGTGAGCGTATGTTTTTTATGTTGTATTCTGAGAGTGTGAAAGATTATCAAAGCCCTTTGGAGGAAGTCTTCATAAACAAATGAATAAACTAAGCTTGATTGACAGCGTAAATGAACAATCATTGTTCATTAATTAGTTTTGTATCATGGAAACAGATATGAAGCAGCCAAGCCCCTGTCAGTTAATACCCAAGCAGGTTTGCTTTGATTTAAGGATAACTCCATATTAAAATGTATACAAATCTGAAAATGAAATTAAATATGCTGTTGGTTCATGGTTAATGACCATCAGTCTTCCACTAATATTCCCATATTGTGCAATGAATGAAAATAGCTTCTTTTCTTTTTTTTTCAGCTGTGTGTAAACAACCTCAATCTTTCATTCCCTCACATACCTTCCTGGAAACATTGAAACTGTGATTTTTAAGTTGTTGTCAGTGTGAATAAGTAGATGTATATCTCCTTCTGACTAGAAACATGGGTTGTTCTTTTAACCTTCCATCCCTACCCCAGCATGAAAAACTGTTCAATATTTGGTGTCTGTTCAACATACAGAGCTGAACATAAACAGACTTGAAGCTGATTGTGACTAAGGATATGACAGTTGGACAGTGACAGAAACATTGTAGTTTTGCGTCTGTACACCACTACAGAAGATCTGAAATGAAGCAGTGGAGACATAATTAAAGTGTGGAGTTTGAGCTTTAATTCAAGGAGTTTAACACAAATATTGCATTACCAGTTTAGGAATTACAACCATGTTAAACATAGTCCCTCCACCTTCAGAGGCTCCAAAGTAATTGGACACACTAAGATTGTTATAAATATGAGGATTATTTTTAATATTTAAATAAAAATCCTTTTGCAGTTAATGATGTCCTGAAGTCTGGAATCCACGGACATCAAAAAACCTCCTAGAGATGCTTTTCCAGGCCTTTACTACAGCCACCTTCAGTAGCTGTTTGTTTGTGGGTCTTTGTGCCCTCAGTTTCATCTTCAGTAACTTTAAAGCTGCTCTGTTGGGCTGAGATCAGGTGACTGATGTGACCACTGAACAACATCCCATTTATTTACCTTCCAAAGCTCCTCTGTTGCTTTTTCAGTGTGTTTTTAGTCGTTATCCATCTGTAATGTGATGCACTGTCCTATGAGTTTTTCACA
Organism: Sphaeramia orbicularis; assembly: GCF_902148855.1. NCBI lineage: Eukaryota > Metazoa > Chordata > Actinopteri > Kurtiformes > Apogonidae > Sphaeramia > Sphaeramia orbicularis. The sequence continues at coordinate 6,832,977 of NC_043959.1, forward strand.
TTTGTCTGAATCTGAGCAGAGGACAGACCTGTGTCCTTCAGAATCCATCCTGTTCCTTCTATCATCAGTCAAATCATCAATAAACACCAGTGACCTGTTTCCACTGGCAGACACACATGTCCATGACATAACACTGTCCACCATTTTTGGACCATGACCTGGTCTGATCTGGATCATGAGCTGTTCTGTTCCTTCTCCATACATGTATTTTTAAATCATTCTGGTACAACATCATTTTTAGCATTTGCACTCATTGTTCGTTCCTTTTTCATATTCCAACCTGTTCATATTCAGTCTAATAATACACGCGACCGTGTTGACACAGAAATTGCATCCACTCTAACCCAAGCAACTTCAAAACAATGATTACAGAAATATTATATGAGTCCAAAGCCTGGGAGTAAGGAAATTACTTCTAACATACATGTTTATATGAGCATATTCATAAGGTCATATGCTATTTACTGTGTAGGATATGATGGGGGGGGGGGTATCTGCAGTCACCGATTGTCTTGTTTCTGTTTGTAGAGTGAGAAATAAACTAAGAATAGTTATTTTATATCACTAAAAGTTTAATTACTCTTGACATATAGTGATATATATTGTTACCGTGACATAAAAAGTAAAATATACTGTATATTTGGACTTTTGGACAAGCGCGTCCCTTTAACAGTTTATTATAGTAGTATAATGTTACCATTTATGATATGAAAGAACTATAATAAAGCTTGACCAAAGTGCTTCAGCTTGTGGATTTCAATGGGGTCATTATAAAATACATAAAATGTAGTATTTCTGATTTAAAATATGTAAAAAAAAAAAAAAAAATACCTGAAAGTATCCATAGAGTGTGTATAAATAGTTCTGAAGTCATATCAAAGATAAGAATGTATTGGATTGTGGAGATGTGAATAGAATATTTGCATACCAACAGGCTGGGGGATATATGGGAACACTGTCCTAGAAAACTGTTGTCTAGAGGTCTTTGACCAAAGAGTTGGAAAGTGATGTGATCAGATGGGAACTAGTGACAAACAACTTTTAAATTCAAAGAAAGCAACAACAAAAAAAACAAGAAAAGAAAAGAAATCAGCAGGGTTGTTGTTTTCACCACTGGACACAGCTCTAGATGAAAGCAATGGAGTTTGACACTGAAATCACACAAGTTATGTTATGTTATATGTTATGTAAGTTATTATGTGGAAGTTATTATGTATATGTTGTGGAAGTGCCCAACCAGGGACTGGAGCTGAGAATTAGCACTAGCTATGAACTCTATATGCATCACATCAGCTGCAAACTTGTAACCATGTTTGACTGCATTGTCCCTGTCAAATAAATAAATGTGAATATGTGAATGTGACATTATTATCTTTGCTGTTTGCTGTTTGTTAAACCACAGTTCAGACTAAACTATAGCTGTTTTCAGTCTAAAGACCGAGTTTACAGAGCCATAATGTAATCCTATCAGCTAACACAGTAACCCATGTCAAGTTTAGAAGACAACAGTGAACTTTACACTTATTTTGGTGAGTCATACACTCTAAGAGATAAAATGTTGGAATTTGTTGGATTTAGTTAAAAATGTTATGTAAGTAGTACCACGAAATATGGTTATTTAAATGTAAAAACATGTTGCAGTTAATTGCAAATATAACTTACTAATAAATCCAAAGTAATTGTGTCAATAAACCTAAAGTAAGGTGTTGCTTTAATGCTACAACTTAAGAATTACATTTTCTAATCAACAGTATTGGTTTGGATTTACACACATTTTGTTGTAAATTTAATGACTGAATTTACACTTTTATGACTCTTTTAACCAACTTGATTCTTTCGGTTCATTCGTCTGTTGCGAATCGATTCTGAATCGATGCAGGATGTTTTTTTTAAATTAATGAATTGATTCAGAATCGATTCGCAACAGATGAACAGACCGAAAGAATTGAGTTAGTTAAAAGAGTCGGACTTCCATCACTAAATTTACAACAAAATGTGTGTAAATCCAAACTAATACTGTTGATTAGAAAATGTAATTCTTCAGTTGTAGCATTAAAGCAACACCTTTCTTTACGTTTATTGACACAATTACTTTGGATTTATTAGTAAGTTATTTTTGCAATGAACTGCAACATATTTTTGCATTTAAATAACCATATTCTGTGGTACTAGTTACATAACATTTTTAACTAAATCCAACAAATCCCAACATTTTATTTCTTAGAATGTACCATCTGTGGAGACTGTAGAATGAATTTGTTGGTGGTTCTTGATAACCCCTTTCAAATGAGGTATGAAGGATAAAAAAAAAAAATCAAAAAGATAAAATGCACAGTGAAACAACCAGTCCTATAAATCAACTCATTAGAAGTAGGTAAAGTTGTGCCAGAAGTTTCTACTGTGTGTCTACATAATGTGATTCAGGTCACCTGAGCTTCGACACTCACTGACCTCTGATCTCTGACACAAGTTGTGCATTTCAGAATTTTATTCCATAGATTCCACTGATTGTTTTTGTTGCATAAGACGCTTAGATTCTTTTGACTTACCACCCTTATTTTACTTTGAATTCATCTGTGTGAGTAAAGAAAGAGTAACTGTTTGTGTTTCTCTTACGGTGAAACCCACCCCACCAGCTTTGAGGCCACATACACTTCAGAGATATAGCCTTGAATCTTGTAAATGTGCCATCTCATTAGATGTTAGCACCTCTTGTGTTCATCAACACGTCTGCTGGAGACACAGAGAGAGGTCTGAGATTGTAGTCTGGGAAAAGTGCTAATGAGTCAGTGAATCCCTCTTCAGATGTTCAGACTACCAGGAAATGACGTGTAAAGCAAAAAAAACTAAAACAACTACGTCTCTACAGCTTAGCAGCCACCGTGCTAGCCTATTATTATGGTATTTAATCAACTTCTAATCAGGAGATGCTTATTGGAATTGCCGCTGGTCCTGTTCTGCTTCTGCTTTCCCTTCGCTGTTGTAATTGCACGGAGAGCTGGTGATGGCAGTTGTAGGCTTGTCATCTCGTGGTGTAATGGAGGAATGGATCCGTGGGGAAATCACGGCCTGCCTCCATTACTGGTTCAGTCCAACAGGAAAGTGCAGGCAAGGGGGAACCAGTGGAGCTCAGCTGTGCTCGCTGTAATCCTGATATTCATGCTAATTATGGTCAGGGAGAAAGCAGCGTTGAGTGTGGACCCATGGCCGAGCACCAATTATACTTCAATATATCCCTGTCTAATTTCCTGGACTGTGTGTGTATAGTAGAGGCAGTGATATCATGTATTGGTTTCACTGGTGTTGTGCAGTTTCTGAGGCCCACACACAGAGGTAGAGATCAGATTATGATTGATTGATTAAGCAAATAATGGCAGGGCATGCACAGTCACACCACAACAGCAGTCCAGTTCGCAGACATATATAGATTGACGATTATTGGATGTGCATGTGTATATAAAATAGTATATTTTAGTAAGTCTAATGTCTCTGAGGTAAAAAAAAAAAAAAAAAAAAAAAAAATTAGTAGAGAGGCAACTTGTATGTCTAACATTTTTCTTTCACAGTCATGCACAAATGCTTTAGGCGTAGACACACCAACCCGAATTTCGGCAGTCGGACGTCGTTAGGCAGTCTGGCGAGGTCTATGACATGAGTCTGGTTGGTATGTTCTGTGCGATCGGCCATCGTTAATGCCGTCGCCAGTCTTTTTGGCCGATTCAACATGTGTAATCGGCCACTACCCGTCGTTCAGTCGGACCAATCTGATTGGTGGAGGGATAGCCCTCGACTAGTGAATCAGTAAAGGAGAAGCTTCCATGTGAATACAGCTATGCCAAGGTACTTCACACTATTGTTGTCTTCTATAATAGTCCATTCACTGCTCATATCATATCTGAATGAGTGACAGTCAGTGTTGACTATGGACTTCAATCATTCCATGAGGTGAACACTGTTAGCATAGTGTGATTTCTACTTAGTTTTCTCCTGTGACATTTCTTTTTACACAAGAAGCCCAAGAGCCAATGCCAGCATCTTCATATTACTAACCATCCATTCAACAAGTACAACAACAACAACCCTTCTGGACTACTCAGCACTTTCTGCTGACAACTATGAAAGATGACAGCGAGCTCTGTATTTTCGTCCAGAGAGATGTTCCGTCATTTTCCAGTTTTGCAAGCACAGAACGTACGCTGAAGTTGGTAGTCAATTTGGTCTGGTCTTGAAACTTTTTTGACCACATCGGGGAGACGAGAGCCGACTCATCAGTTGGGCTACCTTTCTGGCGATGATTAGCAGTGGGGTTGGTGTGTCCTCACCTTTAAACACACTTTTAAAAATTTTTTTAACGAAGGGCAGACTAAATATATATTGGGACGGACATGGCTCAGATGGTAGAGCAGGTTGTCCAATAACCAAAAGGTTGGCAGTTCAAATCCTGCTTTGTCCCTTTACTCACACTGGTGTATGAGTAAAGGTGAATGTTTGGTGAGGGGCAAATTGGCAACTAGGGATGTAACAATTACCAGTATAATGATAAACTGCGGTAAAATTTCCGACAGTTAGTATTACTGTTTAAATTCTAATTATTGTGATAACTGTGTTCGATTATCGCACTTTGAAAATCACGGTGATGCTCTTCGTTTCCTGGTCAAGCAGCGGCACTCCAGGCATACATATGCAGTTTGTAATGTTTGGCCTCTGAAAACATGGTGGAAGGCACCTGCATGGACAGAGCTCCAGAGTTTGGGGATAATGGGCTCCTGCAAGGACTCGGTCCATCCGATTACGTGCGCACGGACCCAGGTCCGTCTGAGCAAGCGAGTGAGTGCACGGACCCGGTTCATTCGAGCGCGCGCGCATTGACCAGTCCACACTGAAGTAAAACCTCCCTGTCCCCACTGCTTCAAATCCTCATCCAGCAGAGAGACCTGTCCAACTGCTTTTTTCCCGCTCAAAAAACACTCAGGAATCGATAGGAGACTTGATAAGGAATTGGATTGGTAAACAGAATCCACAATAACATTAATATTGATAAAATCCTATTAATTTCCACCCCGGTGCAAATATCTCTTATGGCCTTAAGGTGCTATCTTTAATGCACATTTGTATGTTTGATGTTGACATGTTAATATTTTAATGTTTCTGCCACAGAAAATACATTGTGTGTGTTATTTATTTGTTTTTTGTTTTTTTTTTTCAAAATACAACTTGGTTACATTATTTCATTGTGTGTATAAGTAGTTTTTGAACATTTTGAACACATTACAACAATACCGTGATAATAATAACCGTGATAATTTTGGTCACAATAACTGTGATATGGAATTTTCATATTGTTATATCCCTATTGGCAACACAGATGTGTTCTCTTAAGTCAGTAAATAAAGTGTGAGCTTTTATTGTGTATGGTAGAATAGTATTTGTTTGGAAACCACATAATAAAGTGTAATACCCCTGATGGCCACTAGGTGCTGGGTAGTTTCAATAAGCTTCTGCTCTAGAAACTCTAAATCAGTACTTTTTCCCAGGAGGCATTCTGGTGCACCCCTTGGTAAATTATTGCTCTTTTAATGAGATTTTAGGGCAAATAGAAATCTATGATGTCTGCTGTTTTGGTTTTGATTTTCTGAACTTTGTTCAATAAAACTTGTTTTTCGTGACAGACAGCTCAACTGTAGTTGTGCTTGAAGATTTTCTTATGTAAATGTTTCATGTAATTGATGAACACGGCTTTAAGGTAACATAAGCAATTTTCTCACCCATCACTCCTAGTATCCACTGTGGCTCTACCTTTTTGTCCATATATTGTCACTTCAGGCTCCAAAAAACCAGAATGCTGACGTCTAATGTATCCTTTTGAAGCCTTCAAAGAGGATTAATAATGGTTGTCCAAAAACCAATGGAAGTCACCACAATGGCTATGTTCACTTCTTTTATACCATGTACAAGGCTCTGTTTGTCAAATGAAAAGTGAGAGTCAGTTACATGAAGTGAAAGCTTCAGGTGACATCTTTTACTCTTGTTTTGATCTAGTGATGCCCAGTGGTAGAAATCCCATTCTGTCCATTTCATGCTTTTTGACTGAGTGAATACAGCAGCTACAGACCTAGACTTTTACAGTGGTTCAGGTTGACCTTAACAAATGGAGGGTGTGTTGTAAAAATGGCAAATCACCCCCTGACTTTGATCCAAGGTCGCGTTGACATTTTCTCTAATGATGATGAAAGGTTGGGATCACCGGCCCTTTATCATCACACATGGACAGAGTGGCGCTCCTCTGTGGATATCTATAGCGGTCTGCAGCTGTTGTGCTGGTGTTTGTATACTATATATCAGGGGTGGCCCGTTGGCGGGCCAAAACCGGCCCGCCAATGGGTCCAGTCCTGCCCATGGGATGAATTTGTGAAATGCAAAAATTACACTGAAGATATTAACCAATCATTTCAGTTTAGGGCCCATATAAAGCCCTACTTCCCACAGCCTGAAAACAGCTGTTATTAAGCCGCTCCTAAAAAAGAACAATCTAGAAAAGACCTCAATGAACAACTATAGGCCCATATCAAATATTCCTTTTTTAGGTAAAATCATTGAAAAGGCTGTGTTCCAACAGCTAAATTACTTCTTAACAGCCAACAGCTGTTCTAACGTCTTTCAGTCAGGTTTTAGACCACATCACAGCACTGAGACAGCTCTGGTCAAAGTATTTAATTGCATTCGCTTAAACACAGATCATGGCAGATCTTCAGTTGTAGTGTTATTGGACCTCAGTGCTGCATTCGACACAGTCGACCATGATATATTACTTGATCAACTGGAAAATTGGGTGGGACTATCTGGCACAGTGGTTTGCATCCTACTTAAAGGGCAGGGATTATTTTGTGTCAATAGGTAACTTTAAATCTGAGCAGACAAAATTACGTGTGGAGTCCCCCAAGGCTCCATCCTGGGGCCCCTTCTGTTCAACATCTACATGCTTCCACATACTTCCACTTGCTCAGATCATAGAAAAAAACAAAAGAAATTACCATAACTATGCAGATGACACACAGCTCTACAGTTCAGTGTCCCCAGGTGACCATAGCCCCATACAAGCACTGGGTAAATGCATGGAGCAAATATCTAAATGGATGGGCTATAATTTTATTCAGTTAAACAGACAAAAAACTGAGGTAGTTGTTTTTGGACCCAAGGAGGAACATCTTAAAATCAGCATGCAGCTCCAGTCACTTCAGTTAAAAACCTCAGACCAGGCCAGGAATCTGGGTGTTGTCATGGATTCGGACCTGAATCTTAAAAACCACATACAAACAATTACAAAGTCAGCTTACTATCATCTCAAGAATATTTCTAGGATTAAAGGATTGCTGTTGCAGCAGGACCTTGAAAAACTTGTCCATGCATTTATCTTTAGTCGAGTTGACTACTGTAACAGTATCTTCTCTGGTCTGCCTAAAAAGTCAATCAGACAACTGCAGCTGATTCAGAATGCTGCTGCTCAAGTCCTCACTAAGACCAAGAGAGTGGACCACATCAGTCCAGTTCTGAGGTCTCTACACTGGCTCCCTGTCTCTCAGAGAATAGACTTTAAAATTCTATTGCTGGCATATAAAGCACTGAATGGTTTAGGCCCAAAATATATCAGAGACCTTCTAGTCCAGTATGAACCATCCAGACCACTCAGGTCGTCTGGTGCAGGTCTGGTCTGTGTTCCAAAAGTCAGAACTAAACATGGAGAATCAGCGTTCAGTTTCCATGCTCCGTATATCTGGAACAAACTACCAGAAAATATCAGGTTTGCTGAGAGTCTGAGTTCTTTTAAGTCAAGGTTAAAGACTCACCTGTTCACTGCTGTCTTTGACTAAAAGGCTTTTTACTCTTTAAATTTTATATTCTCTCTCAAAACTCTGCACTGCAACTCTTACTTTAATATGTGTGTTTTTATATTTTTGGGTTCTATGTGTTGTTTTCTTACTTGCTGTTTTTAATCACCTTTTATATGTTTCTTTTATAATGTTTAAAATGTGTTTCTTTTTCCCTCTCGTTGTATTTCAATGTCCTGTGTGAAGCACCTTGAATTGCCTTGTTGCTGAAAGGTGCTATACAAATAAACTTGCCTTGCCTTGCCTTACTTTGGTTTCAAGCGGGTTAAACTAAAATAGTGTCATAATAACCTTAAAATAATGACTAAAGAACTCAAAATTTTTGTCTTTGTTGTAAAAAAGTGAAATTATATGAAAATATTTACATTTACAAACTATCCTTTTACAAAAAAAAAGTGAATTACATGAACAAATACGAACAATCTTCAGTCATTCATTCATTCATAACCTTTATTTAAACTTGGAGATATATTGAGAAAGCAACCCCATTTACAACATAGCTGAGACAAAACTCAGAACATTGGAAACATACAATGAATATATATATATATATATATATATATATATATATATATATATATATATATGTGTGTGTGTGTGTGTGTGTGTGTGTGTGAGATCTGAAATACCAAAAAGTAAAAGTGACATAGATGAATAAAAAAACAGAGATGTCTACTTAAAAATAGGAGCAGCTGGAGGTAAAATAAGGTGCAATTATAGATTTAAAACACAAAACATTTGAAATATACAATGACTTATACAACCTTCTATACAATCTGGAATGTCTTAAGAAAAGTAACTGCAATTTTACCAATATTCTGCCTCTTAGTAATTGTTTTGTGCCTTTGTAAGTTGTAATGCACATGTGTAAATGATGATTTAGAAGCATAATATTGTTAAAATTGCACCTAGTTTTCTTACGAACCACATTTTTTAAAGAATAGTTTGTAGATGTGAACATTTTCATAATGTCATTTTACTTTTCTCACTGTGATTATATTACTGGACCGTTCCACTTGAGGTTATATTGGGCTGAAGGTGGCCCCTGAACTAAAATGAGTTTGACACCTCTATCATATATTATGTGCTTAGCTTTCAAATCAAATTAAATTTGTTTATATAACATCACATCATAACAAAAGTTATCCCATGATACTTTACATTCAGAGCTGGTCTAAACCAGACTCTTGAGCGAGGCAGGAACCTGGAGCAGACCCCGACTCTGGAGGATGGTCATCTGCTTTGACCAATTGGGGCTTTCACACTTCTTTCCCATCCTATAAATCCCACAAGAAAACACACATCTGCTTCAGCAATCATCATGCTCAGTTACAGTTAATTAAAGGAGCGATATTTTGCTTTTTTTTTTTTTTTTTTAAAGGAATTATGTATTTTAAAACATTTCCCTGTGGTCCACATAAACTGTAAATGCTCTGCTTGGGTCTGAATTCTTCATTAATTCATCTCCACAGGCCCATCTTCAACAATGTTTATGACTAATGACACCAGAAAGGTGGTTTTAAGCGCTGGCCCTTTAAATGCACATGAGCCACTTCATGCCCCACCCCCTCCAGGTTGTTGACTCTGTCCCGTTCAACCAACAACTGAACATTTTAGGTAATCGGCTCGAACTTTGGACATACTTTCAGTATGGACTACAACCACTGCTGCCGACAAACAATTATGGCGTAATCGGAAAATGTTCGTCAAAAGACTTGACCTCATATGTGCAAATGTCGTGACATAACTAGTTATAAAATGTAACAAATTGCACAAGAATTCAAACGGGTTGTAGAAATCCACTTTTTGCCAAAAATGAATATAAAGATCATCACAGGTTTTCCCTGGATCATCTCTGGACCTGCTGCTGTGGTCTTGCCTCTCTCCTGCCTTCATCGTCATCACTCACTTATCCATATAGTTATGATAGTGTTTATTATATAGTTCCATAGATGTTCTAGTTCAGTTATCTGTGCATCCACTGCATCCATGTGTCTCCCCCTACTTCCCCCCTTCTCCCCCTCTCCCTGAATCTCTCTCTGTCTCTATCGCTCTCTCTTTTCTTGCCCTTTACTCTCTCTCTTTAACCCCAACTGGTCAAGGCAGACAGCCATCCTCCAGGAGTCTGGGTCTGCTCCAGGTTTCTGCCTGTTAAAGGGAAGTTTTTCCTCACCACTGTCACCAGTCACAAGTGTTGGCTCCTGGAGGATTCTGTTGGGTTCCTGTAAATTGGCTTAGAGTCTGGTTTTGACCAACTCTATATGTAAAGTGTCATGAGATAACTTTTGTTATGATTTGGTGCTATATAAATAAAATTTGATTGATTGATTAATTGAAAGATAGCTTTGCAGCACCTGGAGGGTTCAAATTCAAACTTAATGAACTACTAGGGTCCAAATACACAAATAAATGAACCAAAGACTAATAAAAGTGGGTTTAGCCAAATGTGACCCCTTTAAAACTTAATTCTCAAAGATGTCTAGGGATGGGAATCGAGAACCGGTTCTTTTGAGAACTGGTTCCCAGTAGCTCGATTCCTTGGAATTGTTTGCCTTCCTGTTTAATGATTCTGCTTATCGATTCCACCTTCACTGTGTATGCACGATGACGTCACACATTCACTGCATTGTTTTGGTCAGAATGTAGCCAACCTGGTGTTGAAGCAGAAACTGTCTAAAAAGGTGACACTAGGTCCACTTACTTGGAACACTTGCAAAGCTTCCATGTCTTCAAAAGGGTGGAATCCCTCCAATATCCTCAAACATTTGTCCACAGCATGTGAATCATTTACAGGAATGTCGCGTATTTGATACTCTACTTAGCGGCACTTGTGAATGTAGCGGCAGAGTGAATGCCAGGCCGGTTCCGGTGTGGGCAACAAACGTCGTAACTCCTCAAATACAAGTTTCCGAGGATAAGAAGGGAAAGGAAATGAGGTGCACAGCAATGGGAGACAAGCCGAGTCGAGTGGAACTGGTTCCACGTAGTAGAAATGCGGCAATAGAGGAATTAGTAAAGAGTGTTTAGTTTCACTTTCACTGTACGCGCCCCCCACCCCCCACCCCAAACCAGCCCGCCTTCATCTGTTATTATTATTTGTACATACTGTATATGTTATATTTTCTGTGCAGAGATGGAAATATAAGACAGTTAATGCAAACACACCTGTTTGTACTCTTTTATTCCCTCACCCAATGAGAATCGATAAGAGAATCGATAAAGAATCGGATCGATAAGCAATATCGATAATGGAATCGGAATCGCTAAATTCTCAATGATTCCCATCCCTAAAGATGCCCTTCTATTTGTTTACCCTTCTGTCTTTTCAGTGCCTTTTCGTGAGGCTCCAGCCTACTCCAAACGCCGCCGGGGTCCGTCATCTGGCAACGGCACTGGAAACAGCCAGTCCCCCTCTTCGTTATCAGCGCCACGGGTCCTCCTGCGCTCCAACAGTGACAACAACCTAACAGTCAGTCAGTACCAGCAACAGCAGCACGGTTCTCCTGGCAACTGGGGCCCCCATCACCAACACGCCCAGTCCCACGCACTCAGGGGCCCCCAGCAGGGTCACTCGCAGCCTGGCTCCTCAGCATTACATCGCAGCCTGTCACCTCAGCTGCTCCAGCAGATGCCCAGCGGCAGTCCCAATGGCAACGTGGTGGTCCGGACCATGGGGAGGGGGGCACGGAGCCGGTCACCCTCCCTCAGCCGGCTGGGGGAAGAGGCTCGACGGGGTGTCTCTGCACAGCGTCAGCCCAGGTAAGGATCCCCTGCTTTCATATAGAGAGGGTGAACAATAAGGGTAAAATATGAAGCTAACCCATAAAGACCCAAACATCCACTGGCAGCCAAAAACATCTACTGATCTAAACTGTTTTATACCTATTGATCCACTAATCCTATCAATACATGTAAACAATTGGTGTAAAATACAGTTTGTCATCTTTTCATAGTCATAAGATATGACCCATTTGGACATTCAGAGGCTCTGTAGTTACCATGGAAACATCATCGTCTTCTACAACATTGATTCACCAGTAAAACCCAGGGAGTTGGATCAATGACAGTGGATGAAGACACTTGATTTATGTTCAGTAAATGATATATTTTACTGATAAAGTTACTTTTTCTTTAGTGTTCTTGGTTTCTGATGTAATAAACCTTGACTTTAATCTGAGCTTTTATGGACATATACATGATCAGTGATCAATAAAGGGAAATAGGTGATTTTCACATAAAATGTAAAGTACAGTATTACAATAAATGGTAATGAATCAAGGTTAAAAATGGAGAACAACTCATTTAGGAACTGCTTTAAAAGTAGCACTGGGTCTTTATGGGTTAAGAGTTTTACTGTTTTAGGAGGTTATCTAGTATATGTAGCTAATTAATTTATTCCACAAAAGGAGAAAACATCATTCGGTTATATTGTTCTGCTCATACATGCTGGCCCTTTCTAATGCAATTACTTTCTAACTTGAGGTGTGGATTTATTTTTTTTTTTTAATTTATTTATTTTTTTTATTTACCTCCTACGCTCTTTCCATAGCCCTTACAGTCCCAAAAGGTGCCTTTTTTTATCTTGTACAAAGAATTATGCAAACAGATAACTATCTTGTGTGCCCAAGTTATTGCCTTGTACAAGCAAATTATAAAGCAGTTATCCTTAAGTTATTATCTGCACAAACATGTTAATAACAAATTATTATGTTGTACCAACATATATTATGTTGGACACACAAGATAATTTTGTTAAAACGATTTATTATCTTGAGTGGACCTAAATTGCTTCATAGGAAACACATTACAAAACTACTTCAAACAGCAGGAATGGTTGTAGTCATCAGGAAACTGGTTTTTCACAGCTGCTAAAATGCATTTTTTTGAAACCCTGAAATGCAAATCCAAACAGCAGTTTTCAAGCTACATTCCCAAAACTTTTCCTTGCAAAATCAAACTGCCTCCAAACAGTTTTGCCTGTGCTATGAAAACAATGATTTTGATTGTAACAAAAAATGGATAAATAAATTAACAAGTGGTGCCAGGCACAACAAACCCCACCCCTCGCATATATTGTAGCTCATTTTGGCATCAGTCCAGCTGATGTCATCATATCTATGTGTGTGCTGATGTCAGCATATCAATTGCCTCTATATATGTGCCAAGTTTGAAATAAATTAAAACAAAAGTGATGTTTTTATAGACATTTGAAATCTCACCCATTATAAGTAAATGGGAGAAGATAAAAATAAATTTGACCTATTTTTTCCAAAATGTAATCACATCCATTCTGGGTCACTGGCAATCTATAAACCGAATTTAGTATGAATTCAACCAATAGTTTTGCTGTTACAGACATTTGAATTTCTGCCCATTATGAGTAAATGGGGAAAAAAAAAAATTAAAAATTCATAAAAAATTTTAACTTTAACCTTTTTTTCCTAAAATGTAATGACATTTATACTGTGTCACTGGCAATGTATAAACCAAATTTGATATGAGGTCAAGCAATAGTTTTGCTGCTACAGACATTTGAAATTTTGCCCATTATATGTAAATGGGGAAAAAAAAGATTTGAAAAATTCGTAAAAATTTTAACTTTGACCTACTTTTCCCAAAATGTAAGGCAATCTATTCTGGGTCACTGGCAATGTATAAACCAAATTTGGTATGAATTCAACCAATAGTTTTGCTGCTAGAGTGTTAACAAACAAACAAACCAAACCAAAAGCAATACCTCTTGCCTCCCCTTCAGGGGGCAGGGTAATAAATAAAACAGACAAAAAAAAAAAAAAAAACACTTAACATTTGTTTCACACTACTTCAAAAAATGGAAAAGTAGTGTTCAGGGTCTTGTTCCAGAGGAAAAAGTTACAATATATTGTATCAAGTTTGCAGAGTTCGGACTTCCTAAGAACATAAGTCTCCGTTATTGGAACGGTCGGTGTTTGTGAACCTTCCTCCGTGGCTCCTCTGTGTTTCCACCGTCGGTTCCCTGATGTCGTTCATTAGAGGTTAGCATTATCATTACTAAAGTTCTAAAAAGTCTGCTTTGACATTAACAATGGTCTGATGGAGGTTGAACTGTCAAAGGATTTGTGTAATTATTTAGTTGTTTATTTTTCGGGACACTGCCCTTTCATGATCATTTATCTATTTCAAAACATATACCGATTTCTATAAGATGACTACAATAAACGTGCAGTTGTAAGTTGCCTTCAAGAGTAAATTGACAGTAGTACGAAATGCACCTCGGGATATAAGTCCACAGGAGTCACCAACCAGTGCACCCTTAGTTTGAGCCAGGATACAAGCATCCATGAATTCCATCTGATCTTGGTTTGTGTGAACTTTTTAAATGGAACAGTGCTTGGGCCTCAACTGATGGTGTTTCACGAGATCAGAAGAACAGACTAGAATGTGGTTTGAGAAATGATTATAGTCTATTGTTAGCATTACAGTGCTGAAGTGTATGGATTAAGCACTGGCATACAGCACATGAAAAGACTGAGCAATAATCTAAAGGAAAAGCACATTACGGAACACTCTAAAGCAGTGTTTTTCAACCTTGGGGTCGGGAACCCCACGTGGGGTCGCCTGGAATTTAAGTGGGGTCACCTGAAATTTCTGGTAATTGATAAAAACAAAAATAAAAAACTTACTAATAAAAATTATATGGTGAGTTGAGAGAGACAATAACAATACATAGAAATGTCTTCTATGTGAAGCTGAAACTGAAGCACTGTGGTACTGTTTATCTTTCAAATGTTCATTGTGGTCGGTTTCAGATGCTGCAGCTCTTTCATAATTCATAGTTTGAGTTCTTGTTTGTACAGTATTAATTGTCACCCTTGTAAATCCAAGCTGGTCTGTACATATCCTGACCAACGAAAAAAATATTCTCACTTCTGTGCAGTAATCTATACCTGGTTTTTCTGCCTCCATCCATACTAACATTATATAACCTAAATGTCATCTAAAATGAACATTTATTTGCAACATAGTAGAGCAAACTAGTACGTACTAAAAAACATATTAATTTTAGCGCAAAAAAAAAAGAGAAAAAAAGTCCCAGCTTTGAATGTCAAGGGTCGCCAGAAATTTGTGATGTTAAAATGGGGTCACAAGCCAAAAATGTTGGGAACCACTGCTCTAAAGGCAACTGCAAAATCAGTCAACATGTGATTCAGTTGGCTTCTTTAAGATGACAGAGGACTTTATATCACACCGCCGTCCACCTCCTGTCAGGTAGAGAAAAGAAGGGTATGATTTATGAAATACTAGTGGGTGTTGAACCACTCCTGTATCAGGGCACCATGATTGTCTCAAACTACCACATAGATGTACAGTCAGCCAGATGGTGTTGCACCTGTATTCTCTGAACCAGTTCATGTAGTTTCATCACATCAGTAGCAACACATGTGAACAGTCAATGCATCCAAGCTATAATATCTGCTCTGTAATTGTGTTTAACCACCTGTGATTACAAGTGCAACATGTGTGTTAGTAAGTGATTATTCATACCATTAATTCAACAAACAGGTTCAATTCACTGATTGTTTTGGACAATAGAGTTGATGTTTTAAGTCCATTTGACAACTTAAGAAACGCAATATACAATCAAACACTGGTATTAAATATGTCTGCAACAATATATTCATTATGTATGCATCTGTAGTATTCACTGGAGATGCATTTGTAGTGGGTCAGGGGTTAGGAACATAGTTGTAAATATACATCACACCATAGATGGGATAAAGTGTCAAGGAAAGCAACATTTACCATCATCAGTAGGGGCTCAGAAAATATGGTTAAAGTGAGGAAAAGCTTAGGATTTATATAAAGGTGCACAAAACTGCAAATGTTTTAACCCTAAAAGGCCAAATGTATCATATTTGATAGATGAGTTTTGAAGCCCTCCACATGATCAGTGTGATCTTTTTTTTCTTGAAAAACCTGATGTATACAATTAGATTCATGCAATACACAGATAATCCACCAGAGGGGAGGAATTCATTCACTAGAGGCCTCTCCGGTGACACTACAAGACTGTCATTAATGAGGAAGGAGGCAGAACTTCGACAGTTTTGAAAAGGAATTACCAATTTGTTAGTCATGTTTACGTTATATTATGTTTTTATTTGTTCAAAAATAAAAATATTTGAGCATTGAGACCTAATGTATCAAATATGATACAAAATTGAAGCTCATACATGGAAATTAATATTTGAAAAAAACATTTTTGGTTGTTCAGAAGGACCAATAAAGGCTCCAGTTTGAAAGAACTGGAATTTTCTGTCAATGATTTAATGGTTCAGGCTTTACAGGGTTATGATTTCAGTGCTTGCACTAAAAACACAGTCTTTTCATTACCCAACAGGATCTAGCCTGAACCTCTGCGGAGGCTTGAAAATCAAGTAGAAAATCAAGTTATATGTCGCACATTATTTGATACATTTTCACTTTATTACGTAATAACACCAGTATTTGGTAATATCAAACACTCTGAAGACAACATGTAATACATTTTCTTATGTTTTGTAAAAACACATATTATGGTGGTCTTTACAGTTTGTGTTTTGCATTATTCAAAGCTGCTAGAAATGATACAAAACACAGAAATTACTTTACAATTTTGACATTAAGTCACTATGTATGGCTGTATTTGTGTGATAAATATTATAAAAGTGCTAATCCTGTCTGTGTTTTTATATCGCTATGATAAATTTTAATTGAGCATCTGTAGATCCATCGGTTAATACATAATTTAGCATAGTACTGCAAAATACAACTTCCGCACTTTGTAATAATTTGGTATTGAGGAAAGTTTCAGCACATCTGACTAAGTGACAGGTGCATCAGGAGAAGATTCAACGAGAAAACATTAAACAGTCCCACAGACAACATCTTGCTTTTATTAGCTGAAACTGTATTGAATCTGTGCCAGTTAGCAAAACAGTGTGCAGTCATTACACATCATATTCATGCTCTGTATTAAAAAAAGCATATTATTAGGAAATGCTGGTATCATTACATAATAAAGTTTAAAATTATTACATTCTAGCATCATACATTGAGTTGATTTGATTCTCAGTAGAAAAATCACTTTGTTTAATCAGGTTAATAAGATTTTAATGTTAATATAAAAATTCAAATGCTTTACATTTACATTTATTTAATTTATTTTATTTTATTTTTTCATGTTTTTTTTTTTTTTTTTTTTTTTTTAATTTTGTTAATATTTACAGTACATCTGATAGAATCATTCTAGATGAGACAAATAAACCAAACCAAACATAAAGACAAAAACACAGAAACAAATAGATCGCAAACCACTGGTTATGATAATCAGGAAATAAATAATAGTAAAATGGTAAACAAAAAATAACAAATAGACAAAAAAAATCACTTATAACAGGAAGGTATATCATCTTCATTTATAGGGAAGTAGAAGTGCAGCTGGTGAAGGAAATAAGAGACGTCTCTTCAGTGCAGCATGAAGATACCACCCTTCTGCCATAACTGCAATATCATAATTACACCTTGAAAAACATCTTCAGCAAAGCAAATGACTGGTTTGTAAACATATTTTGAAGGAGACCGGTGGTGTTATCTTTGAAAGCCCCTCAGAGCTCTGGTGGCGTACAGTATGTATCGTCATTTACTGTATGTACATCCCACCCCACCATCCCCCCAGTGCCAGATATGACGTGTTCCTCCGGGAAACATGCCATCAAAAAGACTCCGGCTTCCCACAGTAGCTACAGCAACGGTTGCCATGGCTGCCTACTGACACTTTTCAAATGTGTGCAAGTTTGGATGTATGCAATATGTGCGCTTCATACGCCTGTTATAATTTAGTGTGTGCGTGCGTTTCCACATGAGGAAACATGCTGCCACCTCCAGCTCATTACATACCGTCGCATCTATGTAGAAGTGCTTTTCACTGGTGATGGATGCCAGAGCATGTGATTGGCAGAGGATTTAACTGGGAGTGTTGGTTAACTCATTGCGATTTAACCATCAGTCCTATTTAAGACACATGCTCTCTGGCCTCTTCATCTGCCACCACCGCCACCCCCTCCTCCTCCTCTTCCTCCTTCTCTTCCTCCTCTTCCTTGGCAGATGGATGCGTTTGGAAGCACTCTGCTGTACCAACACTACCCACACTTTTTTAGCTCTGCCTCTGTCCAAAAGAAAGAATAGAACCGAGCAAAGGAAACAAGGAAAGGAAATGAAAGGAAAAGGAAATGAGAGGAAACAAGAGGAGATGAGGAGAGGAAATGAAAGGAAGGGAAGATAGAGGGTGAGAAGTACGAAAGGGGAGAGGATGCAGATTATAGAAGAGATATAAAGATGAAGCGGAGGGAATAATGGTGCGATGAAGAGCAGGGAAAAGGAGGAGGAGGAGAGAGAACAAAAGAAGGGAATGAGGGGTTTGGAGTGAGGGTGGAGGGGACAGAGTTAAGGGAAGACAAGTGACAGAGGAGATGAAAGAAGGGGCAGAGAAACGGGGGAGGACAGATGCTTTTGCTTCCGCAGTAACGTGAACATCACCAGCGTGTCTTTTGACATACTTCACTAAAAACTCGGCAGGCTTGGGAGAGAAATCTGGCTCAGGATGCGTATTATCGCTGTCAGAAGAGCTGGTTTTGTGAACTTGGAGCAGTTAATGACATGAAAAGTCTTTCGCTGTGATGACTGGAGTCGCTTATCTGTCCTTGTGTCTGCTTTTTGATGTTTAACGCAGCCTCCTATTAAGTTTTACAACCACCAGTGCAGGATGTGGCCTTAGCATCATCACTGAATGCTTGACAGGATTCAAACAGTTTATATTAAGGTACACAGCCTTACCCACACACATTATGTAGTATTACATGATTAATGTCTTATTCTGCATTTAATAAAACACACAAAAATTCAGCTATTATTCCACAAAGATCTAATTGTACCAATTTTTTAGACTTATTAATTATAGAAATATAATAATGGATTAGATTTCTATAGCACTTTTCAAGGCACCCACAGCACTTTACATTATGAATCCATTATTCACATTCCGGTGGTGGTAAACTACATTTTGTAGCCACAGCTGCCCTGGGGAAGGCTGATGGAAGCATGGCTGCCAATTCACACCAAGGAAGGTGAAGTGTCTTACAACAGACTGACTAAGACACACACAGCGGGATTCAAACCGCCAACCCTTCGGTTATTGGATGACCCGCTCTATGTCCTGAGCCATGGCTGTCCCAAATATGCTCTCACATCTAACCTTTAGCATTTTTTATTATAATATAGTGATATCCTAAGCATTTTTCCAGTGTATTCTTATATTTTTACAGCTTTTATAGACCGTGGACACTAGATGTACAGTAAATGGGTCCAAAAATACAGAAGAATGAAAGGTTATTATTATCATAACGCAGAAGAATTCCGTTAAAGCAACACCACGGAACTTTTGCTTGCGTGGTCCCCCAAAAGTCAATAAATGGTGTTGTCTGTAACAATTGTCGTAAAATCCTTATCTCGGTAATACTTGCGCATTTGTTGACAAGCTACTGACACTGGCAAACTTCCTGAGGCAAGACCGGAGACGTACTGATAGAAATTTAGTAGGGTCTTCCTCAGTGAGACATGATTAAAATCACCCAATATAAAGTTCAGAGCCTCTGGTGAGATAGTCTGCGATCTTTGTACAACATCAAACACAGTGCAGGAGGAAGAATAGGCATATCCCTTTGCAAAGTGAAAGCGTAGCTTAAGACGTGTTACTAATTCCTCTAAGTCTCCAGCTGTTGTGAAGCTCATTTACCTTTTCCCTACCTCCTGAAACTTCACAAACTTTAATTTGAGCAGGAAGGATGTTTGTTTTTTAAACGTTTGTTTTTTTCTGGTTCTGGGGGGGGTTTGCCTTCCCCTAGAACCGGCTCCAGAGGGAACTCCTGGGGCAGGTAAAATGGGTGCAACGACACCAACAAAAGTTCAATGTCTGGTGTTCAGATTTGTTCTCTGACAATAACAGGGCTGCAGTTTTGTTCATTAACATACAGACAGACCGTGTTGTACCTGTTACCTCAGTATTGTGGTCCAGTCAGAAGGGGGTCCCAAAGCCATTAATGGCGATATTGGAGCTGTGGTCCTGTTCGGTGAGCCATTTCTCGGTAAAAGCCATGACACAACAGTCTTTAAAATCCTTTTTTGAAGCGAACGTTCCCCTGGAGCTCATCTCCTTTATTCCTAAAAAACAAACATAAAAGCTCAAAAGCCGGGACACCAAACTCCTTACTGCATGCGCTCATAAGTTACATGACATGTCAGTGACGTATGCCGTAAAGCAGTAAAATTTTGTAGTTCTTTTTGTGTAGAGGTCCCGACCCAAAACCAGAAGTTGCATAGTGCCAGTGGAGGCAAGACAGACGCTCTGGAGTTAAGATAAAAAAGTAATTGAACCTGTTGTGAATTGTTGTACCACCAAAATGACCTGGAAATATAGTTTGAAGACTGAAAAAGTCTGCTGTGTTGCTTTAAATTAAAATAAAAATACACAGTATGTTTTATGTCATTTTTTATTTCTCTATGTAAATTTCACCCGTCTATCCTTCAAACATGCACATTTTTCCATTACTATTGTTAAAGTCAGACATGTGCCTGACAAGTGTCTTTTCCACTTTTAGTTTGGACAATGTATTTAGACCAGAGGTGAAAGTAGTGCAGGTAGATCGCAAGGCATTAAATAATCCCAGTCAGCCTGTTGGCTAAATGCCAGTATGCCTGCCAGGATTCAAACCCCGATCTCCCGCATCGTAGTCGTTAGTGTTACCCTATGAGCTATCAAGCTCTCCTATCTCTTGTATTGGAGGCAGGTCTACTGTGCCTATAACAAGTGCCTATTACAATAAACCAGAGCCCTCAGGTGCATATTTTT
This sequence comes from Sphaeramia orbicularis, assembly GCF_902148855.1. NCBI lineage: Eukaryota > Metazoa > Chordata > Actinopteri > Kurtiformes > Apogonidae > Sphaeramia > Sphaeramia orbicularis. The sequence goes on from NC_043959.1 coordinate 6,853,788, forward strand.
GTGCCCCAAACAGGAAACACATGACTTGACTGCTCACCAAGGTTATAATAGTTTTGGATTCTTCATTATAGTTTAGTTTTATTTAGTTTTGACTTTTTTTTCTCTAATTCAGTTAGTTTTAATTAGTTTTTAGAGCAGGTTTGCTGGTTTTTATTAGTTGTTGTTTTTTTTCTAAATGCTTAGTTTTAGTATTTGTTGTAGTTTTTTCATATCTTTTATCTTTTTTTCGTATTCACATAAATCCCATACAGGACTCTGCTGCTTTCTCCTAGCTTTAGTCTCCACGTTTCCAGGTAGAGTGGGGATGAGAAGAGGAAATTTTATCCATAATTTTTATATGTTTTAGTTAGTTTTGTAAGCACACAGTACAGTTTCTGTTAGTTATCATTTTTTTCTTTTAATTCTAGTTTTTATTTATTTCAGTAAACGAAAATGTTTTTTCAATTCAAGTTTTCGTCATTTCGTTAGTTTTCGTTAACAATAATAACCTTGCTGCTCACTAGACAACTGAAAACATTTTTAAAATACACTTGAATGCAGATTATACACAGTATTCACAGGATGCATCATGTATAGCTCATTTATGTAAATATTCATGTTTTTGTAAAATTATTTGTTGATTCTTGTTGTCTTCTTCTTCATGTGAGACAGGCGGTGTCCTAGCGCCCTCTAGTGATGAGCCATCACTGTTCATACGTAAGGATTTGCAGCTTTCCACAGTTGTACATTGTTATGTATGGCGTCTCTTTCAGTTCTTTGATGCAGAGTGATGTTTTAGTAAGAGCTAGTGGTGATTTAGACAGATTACAGTCTGAGGCCCCTGCAGATTTCAGTTTTAGCTTTAGATATGGATCTCAGTGTTCTCAACATTATATCCATGACCATAATCATGTAAGAAAAATGTTTCTTGCAAAAATATTCCTCATTTTGATAGTATTTCTCACTGTATGATCTGTATGTTACAGTTTTATAAATATTTTCTACTCTGTATATTGAACCAAACCTTATTTAGTACCTTATTTAGACACTGCAGTATATTGTCAGTAGACTGTGCATTAGTTAAAAGACTTAAAGAACCTGCTGCTGCAGCTGGTACATAATGAAACAAATGAAACACTCAGTGGGAAGCACACACAGTCTGACATGGTGTAATGGCTGAAACCTTTAATAGAACACTGAGTAATTTCAGTAACAATTAGAACAAATGAACAAAAAAAATGTGACACAGTTAAGCTATAAAAAACCCTGAACTGAATAGAAACACAGATACAACTATTACAGATGACTTACTTTGAAGTCTAAGATGCTTAGTGGGAGCAAAACCCAAAAGTAAATAACTCAGTAACTTTTATACCTTCAGAATAGACAGGAAGTCACCAGCGTCAAAAGGAAAGTCTCGTCTTTGTAAACTGGGAAGCAGCAGACAACTTTAGCACATGTAGTATGTTATAAAGCTGTCAGTATATGTGAGTAACCCTGTGTGTTCATCGTCATCATATCTAGTTAACAGAGACATTCATATTCTTTGTCCTACATACGTCATGAATCCAGGCCATTTGAGACATTTTACTCAGACCTACATGATGAAAAGAAAATTAAGATTTGGAAAGTACATGAATACCATAGATCAGGGCTCTCAAACTCATTTTCTTTTAGGGGTCACATTCAGCCCAATTTGATCTCCAGTGGGCTGGACCAGTAAAATAATAGCGTAATAATCTATAAATAATGACAACTCCAAATGTTTGTCTTTGTTTTAGTGCAAAAACCCCCCATTAATTTACGAAAATACTTTTATAAACTATCCAAAACCAAAGATATGAATAACCTGAAAAAAATGAAATTTCTAAAGAAAAATAAGTACAATTTTAACAATATTATGCCTCAACTTATCATTTATACATGTGCATTATGGATCAGATCTACAAAGACACTAAACACTTAGTAACAGGCAGAAAATTGTTAAAATTGTGCTTAATTTTCATTAGACATTTCAGGTTGTTCATATTTGTTCAGGTTATTCACATTTTATTGTTACAGGATAGTTTGTAAATGTAAATATTTTCATAATCTAATGTTATTTTTTGCACTAAAACAAAGACAAAAGTTGGAAGTTGTCATTACTTATAGGCATAATGTAATATTTTTTTCACACCAAACTGAGAAGAAAATATGGAGTCATTATTTTTTGTAGATTATTATGCTGTTATTTTACTGTAGATCATATTGGTCTGGTATGTGGAACTTGAACAAAAATGAGTTCGACAGCCTTGACTGTGGAATTTTTACACTTTGCAAATTCATCTCAGGGGCCGGGTTGGAACCTATGGCGGGCCGCATTTGGCCCCCGGGATGTTTGAGACCCCTGCCATAGATAGACCTACATCTTCATGATGAAAAGCCTTGATGAAGGACATTAGGACAGAGTGGGAAACCTGCACTTCTGAGGACATGTGGCTCTACAGCTGCTCTCCAGTAGCTCCCTGTGGTCTTGCCATAAAATATGGACAAACATGGAAATTAGTCATTATTTTTAACTTGACTGTTACGCTCGGTCTAGGGGTTGCCAAGACGCAACATGGTGTGAGACTCCCCTCCCTCCATGTCCCTTAACAAACAGGAGCAAATTACACAAATGACCAGCAACCACGCCACTGCAATATGAGATATTTATTTAAAAAAAGAAAAAATAAATCAAGTAGGGAATCATAATAATCTACAAACACAAATGAAGGAAACCAAAATACACTATATTGCCAAAAATATTTGCTCACCCATCCAAATAATCAGAATCAGGTGTTCCAATCACTTCCATGGCCACAGGTGTATAAAATCAAGCACCTAGGCGTGCAGACTGCTTTTACAAACATTTGTGAAAGAATGGGTCACTCTCAGGAGCTCAGTGAATTCCAGCGTGGAACTGTGATAGGATGCCACCTATGCAACAAATCCAGTTGTGAAATTTCCTCGCTCCTAAATATTCCACAGTCAGCTGTCAGCTGTATTATAAGAAAGTGGAAGTGTTTGGGAACGACAGCAACTCAGCCACGAAGTGGTAGGCCACGTAAACTGACGGAGCGGGGTCAGCGGATGCTAAGGCGCATAGTGCGAAGAGGTCGCCAACTTTCTGCAGAGTCAATCGCTACAGACCTCCAAACTTCACGTGGCCTTCAGATTAGCTCAAGAACAGTGCACAGAGAGCTTCATGGAATGGGTTTCCATTGCCGAGCAGCTGCATCCAAGCCATACATCACCAAGTGCAAGGCAAAGCTCCGGATGCAGTGGTGTAAAGCACGCCGCCACTGGACTCTAGAGCAGTGGAGGTGTGTTCTCTGGAGTAACGAATTGCGCTTCTCCATCTGGCAATCTGATGGACGGGTCTGGGTTTGGCGGTTGCCAGGAGAACGATACTTGTTGGACTGCATTGCGCCAATTGTAAAGTTTGGTGGAGGGGGGATTATGGTGTGGGGTTGTTTTTAAGGAGCTGGGCTTAGCCCCTTAGATCCAGTGAAAGGAACTGTGAATGCTTCAGCATACCAAGACATTTTGGACAATTCCATGCTCCCAACTTTGTGGGAATAGTTTGGAGCTGGCCCCTTCCTCTTCCAACATGACTGTGCACCAGTGCACAAAGCAAGGTCCATAAAGACATAGATGACAGTCTGCTGTGGATGAACTGAACTGGCCTGCACAGAGTCCTGACCTCAACCCGACAGAACACCTTTGGGATGAATTAGAGCGGAGATTGAGAGCCAGGCCTTCTCGTCCAAAATCAGTGTGTGACCTCACAAATGCGCTTCTGGAAGAATGATCAAAAATTCCCATGAACACACTCCTAAACCTTGTGGACAGCCTTTCCAGAAGAGTTGAAGCTGTTATAGCTGCAAAGGGTGGACCGACGTCATATTGAACCCCATAGGCTAGGGATGGGATGTCACTTAAATTCATATGCGAGTCAAGGCAGGTGAAAAAATACTTTTGGCAATATAGTGTACATCAATCTTACCTAACAAAAAACTTAAAGAAAAAGATTCCCTCCTTCGATTTCACAAAGTTCTAACAAAAATTACAAAAGGCTGGTCTGCACAGAGGGGGGATGGAATGAGAGGAGTGTCCTGGGAGGAAGGAAGATCTGGCTTTAAATTTCCCAGTTCATCTGTGAGGCACCAATCAGAAGCAGTCAGCACACCAACACCACTCCTGCAGCTCATCCTCAATCAACTGCTATCTGTTTGGAGGGAAAGAGAACACACCCACACACAGAAGAGAACAGAAAAAAACTACAAAAATACAACAGAATCACAAATGACACAGCACACTACAGAATCAACAAAATACTAACCCTTAACATTGACTTACTTAATTTGTTTATCTGATAGGGACAATGCACATTAACGAAAATCCTTGTCTGAGTAATGAGATGTAAACATAAAGTAAACATGCGGGATACTTGCAGATGTTGCTATTTATTTATTTGTTTAATATTTTGGTGTCATTACCATAGGATTACAGGTAGGGATGGAAACTGAGAACCGGTTCTTTTTGAGAACCGGTTCCCAGTAGCTCGATTCCTTGGAATCGTTTGCCTTCCTGCTTAATGATTCTGCTTATCGATTCCACCTTCATTGTGCATGCGCAATGACGTCACACGTATGCTGCATTGTTTTGGTCAGAGCGTAGCCAACATGACATTGAGGCAGAAACTGTCTAAAAAGATGACACTAGGTCCACTTACTTGGAACACTTGCAAAGCTTCCATGTCTTCAAAAGGGTGGAATCCCTCCAATATCCTCAAACATTTGTCCACAGCATGTGACTCATTTACAGGAATGTCACATATTTGATACTCTACTTAGCGGCGCTTGTGAATGTAGCGGCAGAGTGAACGCTGGGCCGGTTCCGGTTCTGGTGTGGGCAACAAATGTTGTAACTCCTCAAATACAAGTTTCCGAAGGTAAGAAGGGAAAGGAAATGAGGTGCACAACAACGGGAGACAAGCCGAGACGAGTGGAACCGGTTCCATGTAGTAGAAATGTGGCAATAGAGGAATTAGTAAAGAGTGTTTAGTTTCACTGTAACCCCCAATCCCCCCCCCCCCCCCCAGACCAGGCCCGGCATCATCTGTTATTATTATTTATACATACTGTATATGTTATATTTTCTGTGCAGAGATGGAAATATAAAAGACAGTTAATGCAAACGCACCTGTTTGTACTCTTTTATTCCCTCACCCAATGAGAATCGATAAGAGAATCGATAAAGAATCGGATCGATAAGCAATATCGATGATGGAATCGGAATTGTTAAATTCTTAACAATTCCCATGCCTAATTACAGGCATAAACAAGTCAACAAGTCTAAAATGTGCAGCTCAAAAGTTTTTCAAAGTTTGTGTCATACATTTGATGTGATGCATGAGGAAAAAACATGTCTCTAACATGTTTTTTTTTTTATTTGTGAACTAAAATGGCACTGTATACAGTAAATGTTGCTGAAACTGTACAGACTGCATAAAGGAGGTAGATGTAGCCACAGTCATCCCTTGGTTCCAGACCAACAATTGTGGAGTGAAAGTTTCATATACTTACCCGAGCTAGAAGTTACCATATTTGAACCAAAGGGTGGAGCAAAAGGTGCCAGCTACTGCTAAACACTAACCACACACATAGCTAGGAAGTATCATCTTAACCCATAAAGACCCAGTAGTACTTTTGTGGCAGTTCCCAAATGATTTTTTCTCTCTATTTTAACCTTTCTTAAGTGATTTATCACAATTTATTATAATATTATCCTTTGTATTTTTATTTTTTTTCCAGTTAAAATAATGTATTTTCCTGTATTTAATTCACTGATCATGTAGATGTTCATACAAGTACATTCAGTGGTTATTATATCAAAACAATGGAAACAGAAGAAAAAAGTCACTTTTTCAGCACATTATATCATTAACTGAACATAAAACAAGTGTCTCCATCCACTGTCATTGATGTGAAATGAAAGTGTTTCCACATTCATTATGTTGCCTCGGAGCATCCAAATGGGTCATATCTGATGACCATGAAAAGATGACAAACTGTATTTTACACCAATTATTTACATGTATTGATATAATTAGTGGCTCTAGGGCAGGGGTCTGCAACCTTTATTATCAAAAGAGCCATTTTGCCCCCTCTTCCGTGAAAAAAAAAGTCACAAAAAATAGCAGAGCTTATAAACTTTTAAAAGTTTTAATCTTTTTTTTTTACATTGTATCTGTTACAACCACTGAATACAACAAACAGAAGTGCAGTGTGGAATGGATTCTGGAGTATGATTACTCTAAAAGTACACAGTAAAAGTAGTTCATAGTATTTGTGCTAATAGTATATGAAGTACTAAAATCAAAAATACCAAATTCATGAGGTACTTATTTCATCATTGAATTTAGTCTCATGCCTATTTTAGACAAAAAAACAAACACTTTTGGAGCTTGGAAGGGATTTTTGAGTATGATTACTCCAAAAGCACACAGTAAAAGTAGGTCATAGTATTTGTGGTAATAGTATATGAAGTACTAATACCAAATATACCAAATTCGCGAGGTATTTTTTGGAAATCATACTTTTATTCATAGTCTTAAAGCCTATTTCAGATGAAAACAAACACTTTTGAAGCTTGGAAGGGAATCTGGAGTATGATTACTCCAAAAGTTACACGGTAAAAGTAGTTCATAGTATTTGTGCTAATAGTATATGAAGTACTAATACCAAATATACCAAATTCATGAGGTACATATTGGAAAAAATAATTTTATTCATCATTGAATTTAGACTTTAAGCTTATTTCCGACGAAAAAACACACTTGGAGCTTGGAAGGGAATCTGTTGTAGGATTACCCCAAAAGTACACAGTACTCATACTCATACAGTCGCTCTATGAAAAGTATCGCTATTTATGGAAATTATTCTCTTCAAAACTCAACACTGCCTCCACAGTTCCCAGTTGTACTGCTCCACATCCACAAGCTCCCGGAAAATGGACAGAATTACGTGAGTAATATACAAAGGACGGAGAGAACCGTCCATCCGTATTTGTCTGCGTCTTTAATGGAGAGCATAAATGAGCCGTTACTTTGGTTGTCCGGAAGGTACATTTGCTCCATGCAGCTCATCTACCGTAAATGTCGAATGAGTAGCTTACAAGAAAAACACTAGCGGCTGGCTTGACCATGCAAAGGAGAATCGCGGCTGACTTGACCACAGTCAAGGGAGCCACTACAAGGAGGCTTAAGAGCCGCATGCGGCTCCGGAGCCACAGGTTGCCGACCCCTGCTCTAGGGTTATTAAACATTTTAGATCATTAAACATTTTAGATCAGGAGATGCTGTTGATCACTGGTGTATATATGGGTTTTTATGGGTTAAATGTGTAGAGGAGTTACCTCCAACATTTGATAATGTAGCTTAGTGATGCTAATACACTAGGTTACAGTAACAGTTATACCAGTAAACTCAATGAAACATTTGCTTTGTATCATTTGACCATCTTATTAGTGTCACTCTTCAACAGAAACTATAGAGTGGTTTGTCAGGAAGTTTTATATGATAAATACAAGCACCAAAAGCTCCAGGTGTCATACCTTTACTGACTGGTAACTGACAGTGAAATTCACCCCTTGTACTGTTAAAGTGTACCTGTACTGGTCAGGGTTACCACATTAATTGTACTTTAAGCAGGAGAGGTGCACATTCAGTAACAAATCGACATACATGCACCACACTGGACCTTTTTATTATGTGAATTTCGTGCAGGGGCAGAACCTGTGGGGAGCAGTCATTGACAGCTCTAAGTGACGTACCCGTGTTGATTCTGCGTGATCGAGTGCGACTAAACAAGCAGCAGTCAGTGAGCAAGACTGAGTGGAAATCATATGTTCAAGCTGTATGTACAAACTATGCATAGTAATTTTGAGGACATGGTTGTAAATGGTTACCTATTCAATCTGATAATGTGTCATCTTAGACTAGTGTCTGCTGCAAAGGGTCAGTGACCAGTTCATCTCAGCCCAGGTAATCGGACAAACCAACGAGTCTGCATCACTATCAGTGCTGGAACCGCCCATGAAGGAGGCAACATGTTGCTGATGGAGCAGTGACTTAGTACTCACGCGTACTTGACAAAGGGATATGACATAAGTTACCTAACGGAACTGCGAGTATTATAGGTGATCTTTTGAAATAACTAGCAAAGAAAATTCACCACAGGTACCCTTTAAACAGGGAGATTCACTTTATGTGGCCTTGATCTGTCATCAACATCTGCCTGGGGCCAGTACTGTGGTCAAAGGCACTGAAAGGACAATTCACCTCCTTATATATTTTTGATTGAATGGAAAACCAGAGGAAACATGCAAACTCTATACAGAAAGGCCCTTGTCCGACTGGAGAATGAAAGCTGCCCCTTCTTGCAGTGGTTACAACAGTCCTAACCACTGCACCAGTTCACTACCAAACTTCTAATAAATAACCTTATCTGATGAAAAGATGCATGTGCAGTGTGTTTATTGCACATGTTCTCATCACAATTACAATATTAGCACAAAGCACTTTATGTAAAGGTGTCTCATCTAGCCAGACCTACAGTGGTGTGCAAAAGTTTGGGTACCCCTGGTCAAAATGTCTGTTGGGTACCCCTGGTCAAAATGTCTGTTAATGTGAACAATAACCTTATCTGATGAAAAGATGCATGTGCAGTGTGTTTATTGCACATGTTCTCATCACAATTACAATATTAGCACAAAGCACTTTATGTAAAGGTGTCTCATCTAGCCAGACCTACAGTGGTGTGCAAAAGTTTGGGTACCCCTGGTCAAAATGTCTGTTAATGTGAACAATTAAGCAAGTGGAAGATGAAATGATCTCCAAAAGGCATGAAGTTACAGATGATACATTCCCTTTACATTTTAAACAAAATCATGTTTTATTTTCATCTTTTACATTTTCATAATAACAGAAAAGGAAAATTCAGGTCTCATACCCCTTTGGCAAGCTGTGATGTCTTGCTAGCAGGGGTGCTACAAGATATTAAAGGTGGGGTATGAGATCTTAGAAAAACGGTTCGAGCAAGCTACATTTTGAAAATACTCAATTCAAAAGTCCAAACCCCTTTCTTCAGACATCCCCCTGAAGCCACGCCTCCAGAATACTGGCACATCCAATGCTTGTTCTCGGGGGTTCACGAGCGCTGCACAACAACAATTCACTATCCCCAGCTCTGGTGGCCCTGATCCATGTATACCTCATTCAGTCTCCTCCAACACCCCCGCTCTTACACAACAGCCTCAATGCATACCTATCTGACTAACGATACATTTCCTACTGATTTATGTTAATGCGGTGAACTTTCCATCCTAATATAACTAATATAGCCAAGCTCTGGCTCTGTCTTTGTTTCCTGTACAGGCGCTTTAAGTCTCTGAGAACACACGATTCATGCATGAAGAAGGGTACTCGCAGAGGGGGGCAGGGGGGAGGAACAAATGGCAGTTGAATTTGATCGACATATCACCGTTCAATCATTTTGAGTGTGCGCTCAAAATGATTGGATGTTATTTTTTCAGTCCTGTCTGTTCCGCAAGTGACGAAATTTTTTTTAGTTTTGTGTTAGAGCATTTAATTAATTGGTTGTAATCAGGGTGTGAAGGGGATTTTAAGCAATATAGTAAAAAATGCTCCAGGAAAACATCTTACACCCCACCTTTAACTATGCAGGTTGCCCAAACTTTTGAATGAATGAATGAATGAATGAATGAATGAATGTTTATTTCAGTTAATACAAAATACAAAACATATACATATTAAAAAAACAACAACAACAACAACAAAACACATACATATTAAAAAAAACAAATAAACATAAAATTAACACATTTTGTAACTGAAAAAGGAAGAAGCTGAAGCCAGAGGCTTATTTCTGCTTCTCCTATTCACATCCTTAATTCACGTCTACACCCGTAGTTGCAGCAGGTAAATACTTAAACGCAAATTATACTACATTCAGTGTTATAAATCATTTTGTAATCATATTACTTTCATAGCCCTTCAGAATTTGAAAATTTAAAGTCCTTTTGAAACTCAACAGTGAGCTACACAATTTCACTTCATCCTTCAATTCGTTCCATAGCTTGACACCAATAACTGAAACACTGATATTTAACGTTTGTTCTTACTTTACATTTTTCAAACACAAACATCCCTCTTAAATTATAATGTCCTTCTCTTAACTTAAAAATTTTCTGAATACAAAAAGGAAGGTTTTTACTTTTAACACGAAACATAAATTCCATTGTTTTTAAATATACAATATCAAAAAATTTTAGTAAACCAGATTCTACAAAAAGTGGATTACTTGATTGGAGATAACCAGCTTTGTTTATGACTCTAATAGCTTTTTTTTGGAGTTTAATTATTGGGTCTAAATTAGTTTTATACACATTGCCCCATATTTCCACACAGTATGACATATATGGCATTACAAGTGAACAGTACAACATATGCAAACATTTTTTGTTTAACAAGTCGCGAGTTTTATAAAGAATCGCAACAGCCTTGGACATTTTGCATTTGATATATTCTATTTGTGGTTTCCAACAGAGTTTATGGTCAATAATCACTCCCAAAAATTTTGTTTCATACACCCCTTTTGCAGTGGCCCTTTTTCCTTTTCTGTTAAGGGATATTGTTTTTGGTTCGGTTTGTTTGTTTGTTTGTTACCTCTCTAGCAACAAAACTATTGGTTGAATTCATACCAAATTTGGTTTATAGATTACCAGTGACCCAGAATAGATGTGATTACATTTTGTGAAAAGTAGGTCAAAGTTCACACTTTTTATGAATTTTATGTCTTTTTTTTCCCGTTTACTTATAATGGGTGAAATTTCAAATGTCTATAAAAAACATCAATTTTGTTTCAATTTACTTCAAACTTGGCACATATAAAGAGGCAACTGATATGCTGACATCAGCTGGATTGATGCCAAAATAAGCTACAATACGTGCCAGGGGAGGGGTTTGTTATCGTTTGTATCATCTGTAACTTCTTGCCTTTTAGATCATTTCATCTTCCACTTGCTTAATTGTTCACATTCACAGACATTTAGACCAGGGGTACCCAAACTTTTGCATACCACTGTATACCGACATTACTTCAGCACAGTACTGTAGGTCAATCTGGCACTGTTCACTGTTGTTCTGGAAGAAAGGTAAAAGGTCTTTCGGTTGTTTGGCAGAGCACAGGATATTGCAACAGTATGTTTGCAAAATAGTATCAGGGCACACGAGGAAGCACACTGTCGTATTTAATTCACAAAATCCCACAAAAGAAACTGGTACAGTAAAGGAAGTGTGCCATTTCCAGGGCATAGCGGGAGTTCAGAGGTTGTTATTCTTTCATGAAGCAAGGGAGATGTTTGAAACGTTAATGCACAAATAGCAACAAGCAGAATGATAAAATACTACCATTGCCTCCATGTTGTGATGGGGAATATTTACTCACTACTCGAAAATAACTCCAACAAATGGTGCCAGGCACAACAAACCCCGCCCCTCGCATGTGTTGTAGCTTATTTTGGCATGGATCCAGCTGATGTCATCATGTCTATGCATGTGCTGATGTCAGCATATCAATTGCCTCTATGTATGTGCCAAGTTTGAAGTAAATTGAAAAAAATTGATGTTTTTATAGACATTTGAAATTTTGCCCATTGTAAGTAAATGGGAGGAGAAAAAAGAATTTAAAAATTCATAAGAAATTTGAACTTTGATCTGTTTTTCCCAAAATGTAATGACATCTATTCTGGGTCACTGGCAATCTATAAACCCAATTTGGTATGAATTCAACCAATAGTTTTGCTGGTACAGACATTTGAAATTTCACCCATTATAAGTAAATGGGAAAAAAAAAATAAAAAAAATAAAAATTCATAAAAATGAGATGTTTGACCTACTTTCCCCAAAATGTAATGAGATCTATTCTCAGTCACTGGCAATTTATAAACTCAATTTTTTGCCACTAGAGTGTTAACAAACAAAGAAACAAACCAAACCAAAAACAGCACCCCTTGCCTCCCCTTCAGGGGGAGGGGTAAAAGTCTCGATCTCCCCTGGTGCCCAACTGGACTTCAAGTGTAAACCCAACGTACACTTCCAATAAACTTTTCTGAAGGTAATTTATGTCCCTTTGGGCAGATTTTATGACACTCAAATATATTGTCATCTTTCTGATCATTTTTTGTTGAATTATTACATATGGGTTATTATAGAGGTAACTGACACTCACAGTCCAAAATCTATCAAACATGCATCCAGTCTGTGGGGCAAATCCATCTCCACATCTCTGCTGTGTTGATTCCAGTTCGAACATGGCAGCTACTGTAAACCCAAGCATGAGAAACTGTTGGAATGACAATCTTTACAGACATAGTGTTCATTTACCTCTGGCTCATATTTATGCATGAAGAGATCCTGAGGGACTTTGTGTCACTTCATTTTCTACATTCTTAAAATCATCGGTATGAATGCATGGACCGTACCTAGGGTCAGATGCTTGTTGCAGGGTGCTTGTTGTATATTTTCTTTTTTTCTAATTGCAGCTCAAGACATTTTACAGGGACTGACCTTTTATAGACGCTGACTACGAACCAGATGAAATGCTAACATCGTGCGGTGACAGTGATGGTCCGTTTCCAGTACATGTGAACTTATCTGTCAGAGCTCTTCTAGGTTTTCCCACCCAGCTTGGCCTGTAAAGCTCCAGATTCCAGCACTTTCTCTCTTCCTCGTTCCTCTCCTAGTCATAATCCCATCCCCCCATCCCCACCTCTTATTACAGTCAACCTCCACCCACACACACATGCACACATAATAATGTTGCCGTGGCATCCCCAGTGCTCCCTCTTGACATGTCGTTTGTGAGAATGCAATACACATGCACATTTGGGTCCACACACTGCAACCGTGACAGCTGTCAGTCAGCCCCAGGGTGTCATGGCAACAGCTTCCAAAGTCGATCTGGGAGGAAATGAGAGTCCAGTGTCAGGGCGAACCAGGGATTTCTGAACAGGGCTCTGTAGAATCTTAAATATACCACACATGACTGAAACGTCTCACTCACAGCTGTGGCGACAGATGGACTTAAATACAATAAGTATCAGTGTGTCAAATAAGTAAGGATATCAAATTAATACATACATACAGTCAAAATGCCTGTTTACCACACTGACTACCAGATAAGACACTTCACGACATCTCATTTGTAGATCAGAAGTGTACATCCAGTATGAACCAAAAATGCTTTAGTATTTATTGTTGTGATCCAGAAAACTATAACGTGGTTAGATAAGGTGAATTTCTTTCATGTGTAAAACATCATCACCATCTAGAGGAATTTAGCATATACTGAAAAACAACATAAAATGACCTAGTATGAGACTATTTCTCCAGACTGCCGATACAAAATCAGAACATTCAGAACACACCAGAAAAAGAAGTGGTGTGTTCATGTTTGTTTTTATCTGTGTGGTAATGATGATATGATTTACACGCATGCAGTTGAAAAAAAACTGGACCCAGGGTGTGCAACTAATACTGCTTCACTCACTCATCACTGTATTTTCTATGACTCTTGAGGGTGATTATGTCTAAATCAGAAGACAAAAATGCATATGTGGCTTTTCACTGTCATGGTGTTGTTTGGTAAAGCTAATTATATCTCCAGCTTCATATCCTATCACACTAGTAACTATAGCAGTAGATTAGAATTCTCCTGAACAGAGCATAATAAAACAGCTTTTCCTATATGTACACTAGTGTGGAATGATTTGCACAACAAAAGATTAATAAATTAAATAAAAGCTGCAGTGCTTGAAAGTACCATTCAGCATTATGTTGTTTGTTTGCTTCTAGTCCTTTCTGTCATTTTATCTAATCATGTTTCATCAAGGCAGGGAGGTTAAAATGTGATTGACAGCTGTAACTACCAATCACTGATCTGATTCTGTCAGCTGTGACCTGGATGTGACTGTAGTGCAGTGTTTTTCAACCTTGGGGTCGGGACCCCATTTCCACCTGGAATTCAAATGGGGTTGCCTAAAATTTATAGTAATTGATAAAAAAAAATTTTTTAATTTTTTAAAAAAAATTACTACTAAAAAATATATGGTGAGTTGAGAGACAATCCCAATACATAAAAGACATGACAAACTGTGAGTCTGAAACTGAAGCACTGTGGTTCTTTTTATCTTTCAAATGTTCATTGTGGTCGGTTTCAGATGCTGCAGCTCTTTCATAATTCATAGTTTGCATTATTGTTTGTTCAGTATTAATTTCCAGCCTTGTAAATCCAAACTTGACTAACTGTACATATCCTTACCAAGGAAAATAAAATTCTCCCTTTTTGCAGTAATCCACACCTGGCTTTTCTGCCTCCATTCATAATAATATACATTATATGGACTTAATGTTGTCTAAAGTTAACATTTATTTGCAACATAGTATAGAAAACTATTACATGGTCAAAAACAAAATAATTTTAGTAAAAAAAAGTCTCCATTTTGAATGTCTGGGTTCGCCAGAAATTTGGAACGTTAAAATGGGGTCACAAGCCAAAAAGGTTGGGAACCACTGCTGTAGTGTGTGGGTTCTCTCTGGGTACTTCTGCTTCCTCCCACTGTCAAAACCCAGGCACCTTACTATGTTAACTGGTCAATCTAAAGCAAAGGTGTCCAGTCCTGGTCCTCATGAGCTACTATCCTGCATGTTTTAGATGTTTCCCTCTTCTAACACACCTGATGGTCATTATCAGGCTTCTGTAGAGCTAGATGATTGGATTATCATTTGAATCAGGTGTGTTGGAAGAGGGATACATCCAAAACATGCAGGATAGTAGCTCTCGAGGACCAGGATTGGACACCCCTGATCTAAAGGACCCATAGGTGTGAATGTGAGAATGAAGGGTCTGTATTTGTCAGGCCTGTGATGAACTGTATACATCCAGGGTGTATCCGCCCTTACCCCAGGATAGGCTTCCATATCTACATGATGTTCTTGAGGACTAAATGACTGAAAGAATGAATGAACTTTTTTAATTACTTTTTTTTTATTTGCACTTTTTTGGATTCAAGCCATGCCTGTCAGTAGCTAAACAGCATAATGATAATGATGTGCTAATACTGTCCCTGTTTGTCTTTCTCACCCTGCCCTGTATTTGTGTCATAATGACATTTTCATGCACTGGCACAATGCACACTATATGAGTGCCGGCATTTGAATAATGACTGACATGCATTTGGCTGCTCTCTGCACTGTACAGTAATGTCTGTCTGTCTGTCTGTCTGTCTCTCTCTCTCTCTCTCGTTTTTTTTCTTATTTCTATCACATCACTCTGCTTCCCTTCCATTTCCATTTTCTACCTTATCTGCTCTTCTTCTTCTTCTTCTTCTTCTTCTTCTTCTTCTTCTTCTTCTTCTTCTTCTTCTTTTTCTTCCTCCTCTTTTTCTTCTTCTTCTTCTTCATCTTCGTCGTCTTCATCTTCTTCTTCATCTTCCTCCTCTTCTCCTCCTCTTCTTTTTCTTCGTCTTCTTCATCTTCATCTTCGTCTTCTTCTTCTTCATCTTCTTTTTCTTCGTCTTCTTCTTCTTCATCTTCATCTTCGTCTTCTTCATCCTCTTCTTCTTCTTCTTCTTCTTCTTCTTCTTCTCCTCCTCCTCTCTTCCTCTCTCTCCGTGTCTCTGGTGATCATCCAATAATAGCACAAATTATGCACAGCTGGTATTAATCAACACTGTCTAATTAGCACCTCAAAGCCACCTGGGTAATTGCCAAAAAGAGAGAGGGGGTGGGGGGGTGTAAGAGAAAGCATGGCGGATGGTTTCTCGATCTCAGCCAGTGTACCTGCTGATCTGTAGGCCGCACTCAGATTGATCTGAATCTGAAATGACTGGCAAATGTTTTCACCATCATTATGCAGGTCCAGATTTAGAACAGTCCCACAGCACTGATGTGTGATGACTTGTTTCTGCATATGGAAAGAACAGTTTGAGATTTGTAAATAAGGATCAAGGGTGAAAAAGTTATTCATTTTTTTTTTTTTTTTAAATGTCCATTTACAATGTTAGTTTGGTTTATATACACTGCAGGTAAGAATGAAGATAGGCATACAGGCACATGGTCAAGGCTGTCACAGTTATCGTACTGCAGGGCTTCCCAAAGTAGGGTGCGAGTACCCCCAGGGGTACTTGGAAGAAGACCAGGGGGTACTTATAATTTTTTTGGGAAAATACATTAAATAAGTCATCATGTACTGAATACAAAATAACTAATGAGAAATAATACTGAAATATAAAACACAATAAATACATTCATATAATGGTTTTATTGTTTCAGCTTTGGTAACATTTGAAGAACATTTATATTTTATATTATTCAAAATTAGTTTGAGTAGCTAAGTAAATTATTTTTTTGTTGATGAAAGGTTAATTTATTAATTAATGTCAAGTACAGTTTCTGAGTAAATATATATAATAGGTACTTTCTACTACTGCTTAATCTTTTCAAAAATACTATTCAAGCATGAAACTACTGATAGGAATAAGTATTAACTCATAAGTATGAGTGAGCATAACTACTTACTACTATTACTAAGATGATGATGTTGACAATGAGGAGAATGATGGTGATGATGAGGATGATGGCGATAAGGATAATCATGATACATAACAGAATAGGCCAAATGTGATGCTAGTAAAGCAAGCCCCATTGAGACCTTGCAAAAATGGGCTATAAAATCTGTAAAACCATAAAATGTTAAAGTCCATTTTGTGAAAGTATGTTTTAAAGGAGTGATATTTGGCTTTTTTAAATGGAATTATGCATTTTAAAACATTTCCCTGTGGTCTACATAAACTGTAAATGCTGTACTTGGGTTTGAATTCTTCATTAATTCCACTCCACAGGTCCATCTTCAACCCTGTTTCTGAGTAATGACACCAGAAAGGTGTTTTTTAGTGCTGGCCCTTTAAATGCTCATGACCCCACCCCCTCCAGGTTGTTGGCTGTGCTGCTCTGTTGTGTTCAGCCACTTGTGTTTGTTAATACAACCAAAAACTGAACATTTTAGGTAATGGGCTTGAACTTTGGACATATTTTCAGTTTTTATTACAGACCGCTGCTGCTGACAAACAATTATATCGTACTCATAGAAATATTTGTCAGAGGTCTTGACCTTATATGTGTAAATGTCGTGGCATAACTAGTTATAAAACGTAACAAATTAAGCAGGAATTGAAACTGGTTGTAGAAATCCACTTGATTTTTGCCGGAATGAAAGATAGCTTTGCAGCACCTGGAGGGTTCAAATTCAAACTTTATAAACTATTAGGGTCCAAATACACAAATAAATGAACCAAAGACTAATAAAAGTGGGTTTAGCAAAATATGACCCTTTTAATAAGGTGCAGTCTGCTGATTTTAATGTTTAGAAATGTGTCAGATACAACCACTTAAATCTTTGTTAACCATAAAACACACTATAATTAACAATACATGTTATATGACTATTTTAAAGCAGCACATGCATTAAACATCCAAATAAAACTGAGCATTACAGCCACACTACATTGGTTTCTGTGTCATCTATGCTTTGCGATCTGAAGCTGTGCAGCAACAAAATGTCAATCTCTCCTCAAAATCTCACATAATATTCTATGCTATAATGTGAAATGAGTTACATGTCAGTGGTTTAAAAGGCCTAATATGAACCAACGTACTGTAAGGGGTTAGATTTCAATGTAGAGACTGACTGGAACTCCCTCCTATGTTGTGTCTGGTTGTGTATCTGATGATAATAAACATAATAATGAATATTCATTAATGACACTGAAACAATCACAATGGGAATGAGGCGAACCATTTATATAGAATGGTTTAAAGGGTACCTGGAGTGAATTTTCATCGCTGGCTATTTCAAAAGCTCTCGTACAGTCGCGGAAAAAATCATTAGACCAATCCTTGTTTTCTTCAATTCCTTGTTAATTTTAATGCCTGGTACAACTGAAGGTACATTTATTTGGACAAATAAAATTATAACAACAAAAATAGCTCATAAGAGTTTAATTTCAGAGCTGATATCTATCCATTTTCCATGTTTTCTTGATAATAACCAAAATCACTTTAGTTCTTACATTAATATCTATGGCATTGTGCTGGCAAAAACAGTGCTTTAAGGCATTCCATGTTTTCTTTTCTGTCTGCTTTAGTCACATGATACACACAGTAGTTAGTACTTGATTGCATAACCATTGTTTTTGATGACTTTTGAGGGTCTAATAATTTTTTCAGCGACTGTAGAATACTAGTGGTTCTGTCAGGTAACTTACCTCATAGTCACTTGTCAGCTATACACAAGTACTAAGCCTCTGCTCTGTGCTTAACTGGGCTGAGATGGACTAGTCACTAACCCCGTTCAGCAGACATCAGTCTAATACAGTAGTTCCCAACCTTTTTTGGCTCGTGACCCCATTTTAACATTACAAATTTCTGTTGACACCTGACATTCAAAACTGAGAGATTTTTTTTTTTTTTTTGCTAAAATGAATTAGTTTTTGATTATGTAATAGTTTGCTATACTATATTGCAAATAAATGTTAATTTTAGACAACATTTAGTCTATATAATGTATATTATTATGGACGGAGGCAGCAAAGCCAGGTGTAGATTACTGCACAAAGTGAGAATTGTATTTTCCTTGGTAAGGATATATACAGTCAGTCCAGCTTGGATTTACAAGGCTGACAATTAATACTGAACAAACAACAACTCAAACTATGAATTATGAAAGAGCTGCAGCATCTGAAACTGACCACAATGAACATTTTAAAGATAAACAGTACCACAGTGCTTCAGTTTTAGACTCTGAGTTTGTCTTTTATGGATTGGGATCGTCTCTCTCAACTCACCCTATGTTTTTTATTAGTAAGTTTTTTTGTTTTTTATTTTTATCAATTACTAGAAATTTCAGGTGACCCCGTTTGAATTCCAGGTGACTTGACATGGGGTCCCGACCTCAAGGTTGAAAAACACTGGTCTTAGATGATACATTATCAACCAGTGCTGGGTCGCATCTCTAGGACAGTGGCGGAGTGCAAAGCTTACAGCTGCACAAACAACAATCGCAAACACGTACTTTCCACTCAATCTCATTCACTGACTGCTGCTTGTTTACTCACACTTGATCACATGGAAACAACACGGGTGTGTCACTTTAGGCCGGCAATGGCTGTTTCCCATAGGTTCTGCCCCCACCCACAATTCATGTCATAAAAATGTCCAGTGTGATGCATTTATGGGGATTTTTCCTGAACTCTTGCATTAATACACAAAGCATAATTAATGTGGTAAGTATGACAGTTTCCTGCTTATTTGTGATGTGTATAGTGCACATAATGGCTACAAGTGCACAGTTGCAGTTTTGTCCATGGCTTTCCCTTGGAAACCGCGGGAGTAGTCTCACTAGGTACTGAATGGGGTTAGCTCTCCAAAGGCCCGTGAAGGTTTGAGGAGGAGCGCAGTCTACAGGACAAGGTGACCCACTTACTTGAAAAAACCACTTCCTCCCCTCTCTCTCTCTCTCACTCTCTCTCTCTCTCTTTCAATCCCTCACTCCTGCACTTCATGTTTCTCTTTGTCTTTAATCTTCTAGTTTTTTCCACATTGAGGTTCTACGTCATATTATCTCTATTTTACACAGATATGATGGAATTTGTATGTGTTTAAATATCTGAAATTATGAAAATGTCTCATCTCAAGGGGTGTTTTATTAAATTAATCTGACAGAAGTTGAATGAGGTAGTATCCATGGTGTTGCAGCCCTTGTGATGTATTTCTTTACAGATAGATTCGTGCATACATATATTCGTGCAGTAGATGTGAAAGACAGTGCAGATACTTTTATTTTTTATTTCAGTGTTTTTTAAATCATTTGTATGCCATCTGCTGCAGTCTCTTAGATTATAATTCATCCTGAAGCCTGTTTCTTTTTGGTTCTTCTTTCTCAGTGTGTTCTAATAGTGTTATGACAGAGTTTGACCACAAAGTGGTGCTGCATTATCATATCAGGAACATCAACCAGCACTACTCCTTCTGTGTGATCACATCTCTGCTTTAGATGCTTGGTTGAAAGCAGAAGTATCAGACTATTTTTATGCCGTGGGAGTTTGTTTTGTGTCCATGAACATAATGTCAAACATCCTTAAAATGAGGCATCTTGTTCAATGAGGGATTGTAATGAGTTAGCAGGGACTTGTGTTCCTTCCTTTGCGATGACAACCCCTGGTAGCTCCACGTGTGGTCTTTACAGCATCATATCACCTACCCAGAAGCCAGTGCAACTCTATGGGGTAGAGTCAGCCCATATTCTGCCCCAGTTACTTCTGTAGGACACGTGTCTGCTGGCCTCTGAATGTCTCCTCTGCTGAACCGTATTTTGTTTGGTCGGCTGTACAGTGTCGATACAGTGCTGGACTAAATGAAAACTAGCTCATATGAGCCTCTGCTGCTTTTTGATAGCACTGTTTAGTTTAAAGCTGTCAGAGCCTTTTTGAGGTTTGTAGTATTTTCAACCTTTTAACCCTACATGGATCCAATCAAGCGAAAGTGAACAACATTCATTCATTCATTTTCTGAACCCGCTTTATCCTCACTAGGGTCACAGGGGTTGTTGGAGCCTATCCCAGCTACTTATGTGCAAAGGCGGGGTACACCCTGGACGTGTCGCCAGTTCGTCACAGGGCTGACATATAGGAACAAACAATCACTGTCACATTCACACCTGCGGGCAATTTAGATTGAACATCAACATGAAAAAGTAAATTTGCACACATCATTTATCATGTGGGCTCATTTTTTAGCTAAAGATCTCTGTTGTATGGAACTGTTATCCTTTTTACAATACCACTTACACAGTACACGAGAAGTTCCGAACATTCTGTTAGGCTGCATTGAATTACCAAAAAGACATGCAAAAGACAGTCTATTACTTTGAGAAATTAAAATTCTGAATGATGAAGTTTGTAAATTCATACACTGGTCACATTTAAAAAGACTACCTGTGAACTGTTACAGAGAAATCACTCTTTATTTGTAATTTACCTACATCAGTATGGACCACCACAAGTTGTAAATAACGCTGTGTTAGTATTAAATACATTAAATAAAGCTTTGTGATTATATCTGGCTTGTTTTCAAAAATAAGTCAACATTTTGGGTGATGGGTAAAGAGTCATCCACGTGTTACTATGGCAACCTGTCCACGTGTTATCACATTCTCATCTCAATGAAACCGACTTTTCAATATTTTACTCCAAAATTTATTTTCAGGATAGTTGAACATAATATCTAAAAGGTTTTGTCCTACTTGATATCAATTTCCAGTGAGAACTGCATGTTTTGAATGTTTGCACAAAGCTTAAAAGATCGATGTCCGTTTCAAGTCTGCATGTTACGGAGCAGTAATTTGACATTTTTCACCTAAAAATTTTATCTCCCCAAATTTTGTTGTCCGTAATGTTAAAGGGGTTATAAATACCTACTCAAATATGTATAATACATTCATATAAGTTGCCTTGCTTACATGACAGAGACTGTTGAACACGAAATGTGTCCACGTGTTACTGTTTGATCGGACCCACATGTTTCTCTAAAATATCACAAGCTGTTGCATATTCTTACACTTATGCTGTGTGATTATTGCAGTGAGTATTACATTGTCCATTAGACTAGGGGTTGTAATATGGTACTAATATCATTGCAAAAATCTAAATCTTACCAAGTGTATTTTTTTCTTTTCTAGTCAAAATATCTCATCACACTTAAAATAAGACATAATCACCTAAAGACTAACTTTTCAGCGAGATATAAGAACTTATTTTTAGACAATAGATCTTGAAAATCTTATTTCAAGAAATCTTACCAAGATAATTTTCACTTGTTCCATTGGCAGATTTTTTTTGCTTAATTCAAGCAAAAAAAAAAAATCTGCCAATGGAACAAGTGAAAATTATCACTGTAAGATCTCTTGAAATAAGATTTTCAAGATCTGTTGTCTAAAAATAAGTTTTTATATCTCACTGAAAAGCTACTCTTTAGGTGATTATGTTTTATTACCTTCACCAAGTGTAACAGCGGAGGTTATGTTTTCATCGGGGTTTGTCTGTCCATCTGTCTGTTTGTCTGTTTGCAAGATAACTCAAAAAGTTATGGACGGATTTTCATGAAATTTACAGGAAATGTTGATACTGGCACAAGGAACAAATAATTAAATTTTGGTGGGGTTGGGGGGGTGGGGGGGTGGGGGGGACTGATCTGCCTTGGCGGAAGTCTGCGTTCTCCGAGTGCTTTTCTAGTTTTAAGTGTGATGAGATATTTTGACTAGAAATGAGAAAAATATACTTGGTAAGATTTTGATTTTTGCAGTGATCATAATCCAATCCTAAACATAATGTTAACAGCCATCACATGACTTACAAGGGCCTACCAACAAACCAAATACAAGGACGTCAACATAAAGCATTATATCATGTTTTACTGTTGTTGTACAGTTTACTCAATCAACACTTTAAGTATGTACTGATGCCTTACTGTACCTGTCCTCTTTCTTTTTCAGTCCCAGCAGTCATGGGGAGGCAGTAGGCCCCAGAAGAAAGCTGTACAGCGCTGTTCCAGGAAGACATTTTGTGGTGGTTCGCCCTTACACCGCCCAGGCCGAGGGAGAGATCAACCTCTACAAGGGGGACAGAGTCAAAGGTGACACTTCTCTGACTGGGCTTTTTGTTTTTGCTTTGATTGTAAGACCACGAAAACAGGAGCACTGGAGAGTGTATGGCCACCACAGACCCAAACATAGGAGACAGAGGATCACCTTCCAGCCTTCTGAGATGGAAGATGAATACCAAAATCAGGAGAGAAAAGGCACTGATTCACTGCTGCCTTCGTTTCATAATTGTGTCTGGAAATGAAGCAACTGGAAATCAAACAGCACATTACCATATCTGATGAAAACGACTCCCTAGGCTCTACAACAGAGTCTAAATACAGATGCTAAGAAATAACATCTTCATACTCCAGACAAAAGACTACCTCCACTATACTATAGAATGCACAGACAAATGGCCACAAACTGATTGCTATTTTTAATCAATGAGCTTTATGTCACCTTGAACATACAGTACATTTTTGTATTACAATATTCTGCCTGGTTTAGTTTGATGAACCCAGTCTTAACCCATAAAGACCCAAATATCCATCGGTGACCAAAAGCATTTACTGATCTAAAATGTACAGTAACTTAAGGGGCCATGGCTCAGGAGGTAGAACGGGTTGTCTGATAACTGAAGAGTTGATGGTTCAAATCCTGCTCTGTCCTTGGGGCAAGACACTTCACCCACCTTGCTTCCACCTTTTCACTGTTTGGTTATGGGCAGCTGTGGCTACAAATGTAGTTTACTACCACCAGAGTGAGAATGTGAGAGCAAATGAATAATGGATCAATAAGTGCTATAGAAATCTAATCCATTATTATTAAAACCCACTAATCCTATCAATACATGTAAATAATTGGTGTAAAATACAGTTTGTCACCTTTTCATGGTCATCAGTTATGACCCATTTGGACGTTCAGAGGCTCTGTAGTGAACGTGGAAACACCGTCATCTTCTACAACATCGATTCATCAGTAAAACTCATCGAGTTGGTTACATGACAGTGAATGGACACGCTTGTTTTTACATTTAGTTTATGATATATTTTACCAAAAAAAGACACTTTTTCTGAAGTGTTCTCTGTTTTTGATATTATAACCCTCAAATATGATCTCAGTATGATGATTAAAGTACATGATTTGTAAATTAAATATAGGAAAGTACATGATTTTCACTGAAAAAAATGCATAATACAGAGGATTACATTTTGATAAATGTCAATAAATCACTTACGAATGGTTAAATAGGGTGAAAAATTAATTTAGGAACAGTCACAAAAGTAGCGCTGGGTCTTTATGGGTTAAAGGTCAAATTACACAAACATCACACCTGGTTTTAAACATGACAAGAAGCATAATATCAATCCAATGTCTTCACTTACCAAGGAGCTGTGGCTGAAACTGGGCTTCGTGAGTTCAGAATAACCTCAGCTTTTGACCATTAAAATGTAATCAGGTCACTGTTGTGTGCTGAAGTTGAAGAAAACCCCCCAGGTTAGATAAGATGTCACACCAGCCTTGACCTTTGCCCTCATACATTTCTTCAGTGCATTCTTGAACCCAGGTGAACCTTTGTGCTACATTTTGTCATAGTCAAACCCATTAAGAGTTGTTTTCAATGTAAAAAGGACGCAGCTTCTTATGGAGATGTTCTGTGAAATATAGCTAAACAGTCACAAACATCACACCTGCTCTTAAACTGCAAACATGCACGTATCATGACCACTCTTACAGAACAGAAATGCCACAATCCATTAAGACCACATGTGTGGTTTTAGAGCTCAGCTTTTAATACCTGGACAAAAATCCTTTGCAGTTAATAACTGCCTGAATTCCTGAACCCATGACCATCACCAAACACTGAGTCTGGAGATGCTTTGACAGGCCACAGATGGGTGTTTGTTTTCTTTCAGCATTTGGTGAAGTTCATTGACCCCAAGGGATTTTCATTCAAGTATTTAAAAAAAAAAATCCTCAAATTTATAACAATCTTAGTTTTACCAATTACTTTTGACCCTCTGAAAATGGCAGGATTATGGAATTTTTTTATTAAAGCCCTAAGATTAAAGCTGAAGTGCACACTTTAGCCACATTATGCGTGTTTCATTTCTAATCCACTGCGGTGGTGTACGGTGGCAACATTACAATATTTATGTCCCTTTCTAATGACTTATGGATCTGACTGTACATTTATGATCTACTCAGTCCTTTAACATCCTACACCAGGGTTGGTACTTGATTAGTCAACACAACGTGAATGGTAGAGGTGGTTCTCCTGTTGGATGCAGTATTGCAGTGTTTTTCAACCTTGGGGTCGGGACCCCACGTGGGGTCGCCTGGAATTCAAATGGGGTCGCATGAAATTTCTAGTAATTGAAGAAAAAAACATCTTACTAATAAAAAATATATGGTGACTTTACAGAGACAATCCCAATCCATAAAAGACATGACAAACTGTGAAGCTGAAACTGAAGCACTGTGGTACTGTTTATCTTTCAAATGTTTATTGTGGCCGGTTTCAGATGCTGCAGCTCTTTCATAATTCATAGTTTGAGTCCTTGTTTGTTCAGAATTAATTGTCAGCTTTGTAAATCCAAGCTGGACTGACTGTACATATCCTGACCAAGGAAAATGAAAGTCTCACTTTGTGCAGTAATCTACACCTGGCTTTTCTGCCTCCATCCATAATAATATACATTATATAGACTAAATGTCCTCTAAAATTAATTTTTATTTGCAACATAGTAGAGCAAACTATTACATGATCAAAAACAAATTAATTTTAGCAACAACAACAAAAAAAGACTCTGTTTTGAATGTCTGGGGTTGGCACAAATTTGTGATGTTAAAATGGGGTCACAAGCCAAAAAGGTTGGAAACCACTGCACTAGTGTTTCCATTACTTATGAGTCACGGCAGGTGTTTAGATCTAGTTTTATGTCCATGAGTATTTTAGAAAACATTCACTTTTTAGAAAAGTTAGTATTGTCAATGAATGACATTTAATCACTGCCTGTATCAAATATACAAGTCAAATTAATATTCAATAATTAGTCTTTTGCTCCACTGTATTATAATATGTTGCAGAGATTAATAATAGAAGCCAACTGCTTCTTCTGTATTTACACTAACATTCAAATGTGGCATTTAAATGTCCCTTAAATCATCTGCATGGTTCTTGTATTTCCTGCTGTGCAGTCGTTTTTCATTCTCTTCACACTGCCTTCATAACTCACCCCTTTGCACTCTCTCCTTTTGGTCCAGTTTTGAGCATCGGAGAGGGGGGATTCTGGGAGGGTAGCGCCCGTGGCCAGGTGGGCTGGTTTCCAGCAGACTGTGTGGAGGAGATCCCAGCCAAGGCCACCGAGGAGAGGAGCTGTAAGTCTAATCATTCAGGACTGCTCGGTTGTTGGAGGTGGGACGTTGACTTATGTAGGACATGCACTGTTTGCCATCACCCAGTTTCACTGAAGAGAAACGAGCCAAAGCTATAGATGCAATGGCTTCCTGAGGCACAGTGATGGCACGTGGCTCCTATTTTTGTCATGAATTGCATGTGTCTCTCAGCCTCTGTCTGCTTGTCTTCCAGTCTCTTTCTGTCCCTCTGGGCTGTGGTGCACAAAGCTAAGCACTTCATTGCCCTGCTAACTCAGCTGTGATCTGATGTCCTCTGGGTGCTAGGCTAATGAACATATCACGCCATGCTGCATCCCCCATAAACACCACATCTTTCCTTGTCCTTGCATTCTCTCTCTCTCTCTCTCTCTCTCTCTCTCTCTCTCTCTCTCTCTCTCTCTCTCTCTCTCTCTCTCTCTCTCTCTCTCTCTCTCTCTCTCTCTCTCTCTCTCTCTCTCTCTCTCTCTCTCTCTCTCTCTCTCTCATTGTGTTTGACATCAGCTTTGGGAAAGGTCTTCCTTCTGTCTGTCCTAGTCTCTTATCACATTTTTCATTCACTTCTTTTTGATGAAGTTCAAATATTGAAATTATCATAAATTGCTGGAGTTGACTCCCCCCCACCCCCCACCCCCAGGCTGTGTTCAGCATTCTATTCTAGTCAGTACTTAGTGCATACACATGTATTCTTTATACTACATGTTACGTCCTGTAGTACACCAGTGCATTATCACTCATCAATTATGACTTGTGCTCGTACGTACTGGTGAAAGAAAACCAAGGCCAACAAGTGACTTCAACAAAGCAACATTCTAAATAAAGATTCCTTTTTTTTTTTTAATTTTTACAGAATGATAGATTGATAGACTGATCGATTGATAGACTGATAGATTCTATTCCAGAAAGTAGCTTTAAAAGAATTTGAGCCAGATTCTGAAATAAGAAGAAGTTAGAACAACATTAAAACTGAACATACAGGGTGTATAAAAAAACCTATACGTTTTGAAAAATTACCCCCAGTTCCACATTTGATAATTTTGGGGATTTTCTTTTATGGACATTGGGAGGTAGGGGATTGATGGAACTTTACAGACCCAGGTTTTCATGCATGAGTGAGCAGGGGCAAGTTGCGCAATCCAAATTAAAAGGGTTAACCCTAACCCTAACCCTAACTTGTCCTGTCCTCAGTGACATTTTCAGGCCTAAACAAGTTGAATTAACTTTGAAAGGCAGGAACAGCTGCCATGAGTAAAGAAATGAAATTAACATGGTGGCCAAAGTGTTCATGCTGTAACCTGGCAATTCTGTGGAAAACAAGATGGATGCCCATTGTCCCCTCCCCTGACCTTTGATTGGATTTAAATCCCACTGCCAGTTTTGATTTGGATTGTGCAATTTGCCCCTGCTCACTCATGCAAGAAAACCTGGGTCTGTAAATTTGGACAAATATCCACCAGTCCCCTACCTACCGACGTCCATAAAAGAAAATTCCAAAAATTATCAAATTAGGAACTGGGGGTAATTTTTCAAAATGTATAGTTTTTTTCTATACATCCTGTATTGTTGGTTTTATTTCACATAGAGAACTTTTCCAGTGTAGTATAAATATAAACACAGAGATGTAAAATGCAACACTGGTTACTCTGAAATATTCATATCATTCTGTAAAATGTGATAAGTGAATTTGCTCTCAGTGATTTTTATATATATATTTTTTTATTTTCAATTTTTGTATCTTATTTTTGACTGATAAACCTTTGTCTTAGTAGTCGTCTTTTCTCCTAATCTTCCCCACTCTTAGGAGGACGTTAGGAAACATTGCAGCAGATGGGGAGCAACTTGCCTTGTCTTGCTGACTGCTTGCCTTCTTCTTCTGGGTGGCTTATTTTAAAGCCTGACCCAAGGCCATTGGCACAGGGAGCCCTCACACACTGTGCCACATCCAAATTGCCCCCAGGTCTGCCTCCAAAGAAAGCCTGTCAGAAAATGAGAGCACAGTATGGTGGCTTGCAAAAATCCATTCAGTGGCAGCCGTGGCCAAAGCCATGGGCAAAGCATGTGTGTGCTGCAATTACACGGGCGGCGAATGGCCCCCATGGTAACAATGAACAGTTGTGGCTGATTGGGGAAATAACAGGAGCATGAGACATTTCAGCATTAGCCTTTTACAATCAGGGCATCACAGTGGAGTCAATGTGGGTCATTCCAAAGCATTCATCATGTACCTGCTTATGTGTCCTATATACAATCTTCAATCTGCTCAAGTATTCCATACCAGTCTGTCATTCTTTACCAGTGTTTCAGACTTTTCATTTTACATTTTCCTCAGTAAATTAAGGTCATTCAGTTTTATTTAATTTTTAATTATGTAGCTAGGTGTTGCTACTTTTTCAACCAAACTGAGCCAGAGAAGGAATACTAGGCCTGTTTTTCTTGGGGGGGTTACTTCTGTATTTGTATTAACCCTTTCATGCATGAATTATGAAAAAAAAAGTTTCTAGATTTTTTTTTTTAGATTGATTTTATTTCTTAGAATTATGCTGCATTACAGCCAACCCTTAACTTGTGTTTTCCAACCTTCTACTGGTGAAAATGCAGTGGAATGACAGTCAAACCTGGGACTTCCCACCCATGAACTCGTACTAGGTCGATGTACTCCCAGTTCTGAGCTCTGACGTCACGTAGCCCGTGAAACAACAATCGCAGCCCCCATGGATGTGGTGTTTATGCAGATTGTTTATTAAAACAAGGTATTGCTCTGACGTTATTTATTAGCAAATGTTGTGCATAATGAGCAGCTACTCTAGCATTAGCTAGATTTCAGTCCATTGAGTGCAAGAATAAATTAATACCAAATACATATCCAAATATACAAATAACATAAAAGGTATAACAGCTTCTCTTGCCTTATGCACTGTTTTTCCTCCCCTGTTTCCTTCAAATAGGCAAAGAACAAACACCTTTGGCGATAGAAATGATTGTAAATGAACATAACGTACGGTCCACCATGCTGGTTTGTTTACATCTAACTACCAAAATTCCTTGCACTCAGGCAGTTTGGCGTGACTTGCCTTGAACATTAAAGTTATGAGTCATGACTTGTGGGCTCAAAAACTGGCCTGGAATGCAGCATTAGTCTAAAGTCGAAATACACTTTAAATTTGTCATAAATATGTTTTTATTAAGACGATATTTAACCTCCTGAGACCCAGGAAAGTACAAATTTGGTCTTTTTTTTTTTTTTATTAAATAATTGCCAATTTTGGAAACATCATGATGCAACAGTTTTTTCAGATGCATTGCGGTGGACAGTTTATTGTTATTTTTTTAGCATTTTTGTTTAGTTTTTTCTTGTCCTCTAACAAGGACAGAAAACCGATAGCTGGGTCTTAGGAGGTTAACTTTAGGAGCTCATAGAGCAGTCCAAATTCTAAAACTAAG
The DNA here is from genome assembly GCF_902148855.1 of Sphaeramia orbicularis. Taxonomy (NCBI): domain Eukaryota; kingdom Metazoa; phylum Chordata; class Actinopteri; order Kurtiformes; family Apogonidae; genus Sphaeramia; species Sphaeramia orbicularis. The sequence continues at coordinate 6,883,406 of NC_043959.1, forward strand.
ATGATCCTTTTTTCTATTGTATTGCTTAGGGTTTATAGAGACTGCCCCCATGTGGTTTGGAGAATATTGCCTTTATAACCCTTTGGAAAGTGAGCTTCAACTATGTGTCCATAAATGTGGACGTCATGCATGAAAGAGTTAATAACATATTCATCTGTTAATATTGGAATAGAATGATTTCCAGCCAGGATGGTATGTACTTCAGGTGTAGTATAGTTCTGCAACTGTTATGAATTTGACAAAAATATAAAATAAGTCCACATGATGTGCAGTAAAAATTAGCAAATTAACTCGACAGCCTCCCTGCACTATTATAATCACAAATACTTTAAAAACCCTTCTAAATGAAAGCCTTAGATATTCACTCTTTTGTATTTGAAGTGTGCAGAATATCAGGGTCTTAGCATTTCATCCCTGCAAACCTCATGCAGACAAACGCACACATGCTGATGTAACTTAAACACCTTTAGCCCCTAATCCCTGTAATTCAATGGATGTGATGCAGAAGGATTAAGGCCTGCTTAGACACATGCAATGTGAGGGTTCAGGATTGGACCATTGAGAGTCCTCGAGGAGCTATCTAAGGAAACAGGCTTAATGAAATTGACGGCCCTCCTGCACACACACACACACACACACGCACGCACACACACACACACAGGTCAGTTACTGTGTCTGTAGTATTATGATGCTTTGGTCTTTTAGAAGTGTATGTTCAAGTAAAAGCTTTTCCATTTGTAACCTGAACGCTTACAGCATCTTTTAAAAATGTATTTCTACTTATAGTTATTCATAATTATCACACATGATATTCAAGCAAATTTTGTCTTCTGTACTGCTGAACAATCAGTGTTCTCTAAAATATCGTGGACCACATCTTTGGAATAATCTACGACCTGAACTTCAATCCACATCTTCTTCATCATTATTTAAAAAGCATCTAAAAAGGACTCTAATTCATGAAAAAATGTAACGTTGTATAACATTTGATTTGTATTTGATGATTTGTAATTTGATTTGCATTTTTATAGTTTTAATTTAGTTTATTATTTTAGTTATATCATATTTTCAATTCTTTTTTTTTTTTTTTTTTTTTCGCATGTATTGTTTATATCCAGAGAGGTATTCACATAAGCCTTTTTTTGGCTTCAATCCTCTCCTGCACAATGATGCTACATATTTGAATGTTGTTTTTTAAATGTTTGTCTTGGTATTTTATGATGTGCAAATAAATAAATAAATACAGTTTATTTAAAGCAATGATCAACCAAATTTCTTCGGGATTGCTAAATAATTTAGAATAAATAGTTTGAAATTATGTGAAGCATACTGCAGAACTACAAACACATTTGTTCCCCATAACAGTGCAGATGGTTCTCATTGGCTCCCACTCACTAGTTGTGGTTATTGGCAGATTGAAACTAACTGGGATGCTTATTCATTGGCTAATGTAATGGTAACACACTCATAGATTCACATTCTTTTCTTTAAAAACCTTCATTGGCAGCATCGAAATTAGTTATGTAGGTTTGTGGCTTTTCCTTTTTGCTGCCCAACTTTAATAGTAAACCAGTGAAGCATTGAAAATCCAGAGATGTGCTGAAGATGTAAACACAGATAGAAGCTTTTCCACATGACAAAGCATCCAGATGTTTCTAACAACGGATGTGTACGATTGCAAAACATATGTTTTATATGAATATTTCTTCATATATTTATATTAATATAATTCTTATCATTAGTGGTAGTAGTAAAATCATCATTATTAGTAGTAGTAGTAGTAGTAGTAGTAGTAGTAGTATTTCTCTCTAAAAAAAAAAGTCAGTCTAATTTTTTCCACAAGTTATTCTGGCCTCCTTTGACCATCAATTTACCATATGGGGATCTTTTTGTTTGTTTATTTTTTTTAATTATTGCTCAGTTAATACTATTTTAGAGCTAACAAAAGGTTTTGTGATTGACAGTTTATTTGTCTGCTAAATTGAACTTTAAGAGCTTCTGCTGACTGAATCAAACCAGTCTTGTACAACTGCAGCTGTGGTTAACTACTAACAGTAACATGACCATCACCAGACTGTGTTTTCCAAATGTTTGATGACATTTCACCATGTCACAAAGTTAACATTTAGCATTAGCTTACCCATCACTCCTTGTGCTCCCTCACCTCTGTTTGACCAAATACACCACCAGGTTCCAAAGAGCCAAGATAGTGATGGATAAAAAGCAAACTTCTGGCTTCAGTAGAGAATAAACCAGTTTTTTGTTTTTTGTTTTTTGTTTTTTTTTTTTCTACAGGCATTTGAAGTGTAAAAAAGTGATAGTGATACAGTTCTTCCATTCTTTTAAAAAAACATTCCCTCATTGGGTGTTTTGATTTCAGTCTGAAATCCCCTGTAGAGAGGCAAAGTCCTGCCCCTTCCAGTTTATTTGGGGAAAAATGTTATTACATGAAAGACGAGTACATTTTTTAAAAAAGGTTATTTGCAGGATGCCACCATTTACACTTACAGTTTTGTCCTGAGACTCAGAAAAGTAAAAGTTTGTGGGTTTTTTGGTTTGTTTGTTTTTTTCATTAAATAATTATATTGATTGGAAACAGCATAATGCATTTTTTTCTGATAATTTTAATTAATTAATTCATTAATTAATTTTATGGAATGTCCTTTGCAAATTACAACGTTTAAAATAAATAAATAAATAAATAAATAACCCATAAAGATCCAAACATCCATCACCGACCAAAAGCATCGACTGATCTAAACTGTTTAATACCTGTTGATCCACTAATCCTATCAATGCATGTAAATAATTGGTGTAAAATATAATTTATCATCTTTTCATGGTCATCAAATATGACCCATTTGGACATTCAGAGGCTCCGTAGTGAATGTGGAAACACTGTCATCTTCTACAACATTGATTCACCAGTAAAACCCATGAAGTTTGATTAATGACAGTGGATGGAGACACTATGGTTTATATTCAGTTAAAGAGACACTGACACTAAAAAAGTCATTTTTTCTTCAGTTTTTTCTGTATCTGATATAATAATCCTTAACTTTAATCTGAGCTTTAATGAACATCTACATGATCAGTGAATTAAATATAGGACAATACCTGATTCATACTGATGAAATACAAAATACAGAGAATAATATTATAAACTAGAAGCACTCGGAGAGTGCAGACCTCTGCCAAGGCAGATCAGTGGGGCCCCGTGCCCCCCCCCCATCACCACCAAAATTGAATCATTGGTTCCTTGTGCCAGTATCAACATTTCCTGAAATTTCATCCAAATCTGTCCATAACTTTTTGAGTTATCTTGCACACGGACAAACAGACAGACAAACAGACAGACAGACCAACCAACGCCGGCAAAAACATCACCTCCTTGGCGGAGGTAATGAATGGTGATAAATCACTTATGATTAGATATAGAGAAAATTTCATTTAGGAGCTGCCATAAAAGAAGCACAGGGTCCTCATGGATTAAGTAAAGCTGTGAAACTCTTGTCCCCTACAGAGGACAAAAATGCATTGCTGGGTCTCAAGAAGATATGAAGATTTTCAGTTGAAAAGATAATTTTCCAAGTTTAGAAACTGGAGAAGTATCAGACTGAAAATATGTGAATAGAAAGTCTACACACCAGATAGTCTTGGAAGTGTTGTCTCTCCACAATCTGTTTAGAGTCAGTACAAATGTCTCTGCAGCTTCAAAATGACCAGACTTATAGTGATTTTCACTTTTTAAAAATAGCTTTCACCTCCCTATTGAATGGAGGTGACACATGCTAAGGCAGCGGCCATTTTGGTGATGGTGACATGTATCATGTATCAGAGATGCAGTCCACTGAGCTGTTTCACACAAAAACTAGATGTTACGTGACTATATTTATGATTAACTTTCTGGGTTTGCAAAATTATTCTTATTTTTTTTAGTTTTTAAATAAACAAACATATGTGTTGTTAACCCTTAGGGGTCCACAGTCAGTGGCCCGTGACTGAATCACATGACATTTTCAACACGTCGTAGTGTTGGAAGTCAGTCACATAGACCACTGGGGATAACTGCATTTGAAAGTGCAGACTTGAAACACTCTCCCTCTTTACATTTGATGTTGATAGAGCAAATAAAACTAGAGATATGATGGTTTTAACCCGGAGCAAACAAACGATATAAGCGTTATTATAGCGATATAAAGCAACCATTATATTTCTGACCATATCCTCGTCATTTTAGCATTTAGCATTATAGATAACGCCTATGTAAAGATATCCTTTTTCATCAAATATTTGAGTATAGTTTTAATTTATTACAATTTTGATTTTATATACCTAACATTTGGAGCCAATATTCACTTTTAAAGTCTTTGAAAAGGTTTGTTAAGCATCTTTATGTTATTTATGCATTAAATTATCTAAATTTTTCAAATCGAATTTTTATATTTTTTGTGTGTTTTTTGGCCTTTTATGTTGATATAGTAGGCTAAAGTGAAAAAATAGTAGGCAGATGAGATAGGTGTAGTTGTGCTGAAAACAGATACCAAACATAGGTATAGTAACCATTTCTTTATATAGTATATAAAGGCAAAATCAAAAGTACTCAAAAATGGCCAAAATAGGCTTAGACCCCTAAGGGTTAACCCTTTATAGGACACTCATTGAAATACTCTGAAATTCAAAATTTCAACACTCCTCTTGACATAAAACATACAATAAAACAACTGTAATAAGGTCATAAACTGACAAAAGTCTTTCATATTCACTATTTACAGCTTCAAATTATATTTCAAGTCTCTCTAAATCAATGTATAGTGTTATAAAAACCAACATGCATGAGACATAGGATTGGCCCCATATTTGATGTTTACAAAAATGACCAAAAATAGTCACTTGCCCAATAAAGGGTTAATAACGCAATTCAATCCTCGAAGATGTACACATTTAATTTAATATAAGCGTTGTGTCAGGTGAAAAGGATAGGCAAAAAATAGGCTTATGCTTCTAGCCTATTCCTTTTTTTGGTTTTTGTGTTTATTGTGGTTGTTGTACTGTGTGCGGTGATTATTGTGCAAACCAAAAATAAATCATTCATTCATTCATTCATTCATTCAAAAGCAATCAAATAATGGTTTGCCTCTTGCCATTGACCACCACATTCATATTTTTTTCTTAAATAAGGACTGACGGAGGACTCTCAGAAGTGGTTGAACTTCTCTACATGTGTTCTACTGGTCACTGAGAGAATACTGTTTATAATTCCCACAATTTTCATACTCATCAAATCATTCCGTGAGTCTGTATGGATGTCAACAATGAGGAGGAGAGCGCTAACATCAGGTTTTTCCTTTCTTTTGTGATCCTTTGATAATTTTTAATCTCTGATACCTTTAAGTGCTTCTATGAGAAGATGGGTTACTGGCTGATTATTCAAGTGTCCCACTGTCAGGACTGTGCAGACCATTGGAATGTCCCACAGTGTGACCGAAAACTGGATCCACTTAAACCTCGTGGTCACCTCAGGAATTTTCTACCTGCCCTCTTTTTCCATTAATCTTAAATATAGGTTTATAGTACTCACATGTGATGTTTAGAGTCTTCATGTACTCATCTGATATCGAACGAAATGTGGCAGAAACAGAAAAGCACTTTCTTCAGGTACCATCACACCCTGAACAAAAGGCAGCAGCTGGGCTCTGAGCTGGTAATTATTTCACTGAATGGATGTTGAAGCTGATCTGATGGGCCTGATAAATATGATATTGCGCCAAATGAGAAAATGACACTTCTAATTTGTCACATTTTACCAAAAACATCACTACTAAGAAGTTGACAGTTTGCAGTCAGTAGGCATCTGTCTTACATTATAATTACATTTGGAACTTTCATTTACTGACTGACTTGCATCATATTTTTGTGGAGGCATATCAATAAGATGACATAAATTAGACTTTGTGCAGTTGCAAATGATGTCGATGTTAAATGGTATTTTGGTCACTTATATACTTTTACATATATTAAATCTTACATCAGAGATCATCTACATTTGGAGAAACACAATAAATCATTTCATTCACTGTAACAGTTGTTTGATTTGGTCATCTTTTTGTGACATCATATCATCATGTAAACACAATATAAGAATCCCAGTAGTCTTAGAGCAGTATTATTTACTGATATTTTTCAATATCTATATAACTTTGTGCATTCAGAGGTTCATGCACATCCCAAAACTAAAATTTACTCTAAGATCATGTATTATATTATATTACATATATATTGTGTGTGTGTGTGTGTGTGCGTGCGTGCGTGCATCTTGGGATTCACACAAAATCTGTACAGAGCTGACTGGTGCAGTTTGTTATACTTATGGAACAAGGAACAGACTAGCGAAAACGGCAAGTTGATATTACCAATATTTTGGGAGATATTAGTAATTGTGGAATACAATAGCCTTACAGTCACGTTGCTATGCCCAGAACACTTTGGTGGTGACTGCTGGACAAATGCAGTACAGCATGCACAAATACACAACAGCGTAAAAACTACCACATCTAGAACCCGTAGATCCCCACGGGTCAACACACTAGTTATATTATATTATATTATATTATATTATATTATATTATATTATATTATATCATATTATTAGCATTAGCGTCGACTTGCTGCCATAGTCAGCATCTAATGATAAGTTAACATTAGCTCACATATGGTGAGTATTCCATTAGCATTACTTGGGGTGAAGTGACTAATAATAAAACTAGAAATAAAAATATAATACATGACCTCATCTGTAACCTTGCTATAGATTTTCATCTGCAGTGGTGTTGAAGGCAACTCAATGATCCCCATACTATTTAACAAAAAAAACAATTAAGGCTTTTAATATTATTTTGACTGGAATTGAGTCATGTTGCATTCAATTTGTCTCAGAAGTCTTACTGAAGAATATATGGAAACTCAATAGCAATACCAGTTCTAGCCTGGTTTGCCACTTTTACCAGTATGAGTTGATAATAACCCATTACACTCCATAGTTACATGCCCACAATGTATTTAAGTAACATATAATCAGACACAATGGGAAAGACTTCCTCATTAACCATATATTACAATAGACTCATTATTTTTGGTGTACAGATGCACCATATTGGATTTTAAAGGGTAGTGGATTGATGAATTGGTCGATCTTTCCAAATCAGAAATCTTAGATAAGTGGGTGGGAATAGAATAGATTCCTAACTGAGTGAAATGATCCAGTGTCAGTCATGATATGAGCTGTCCGAATTCTCTAAAAGCAAAGGAGCTGCAATTCAGTATTTATTTTAGCAGAGGATTCATTAAATCATCCTTAATTAAAAGAGAGGTGAGAATGCCATCCCATAATTCACTGAACCCAATCACATGCCACATCTTAGGCCAATATGCTGATTTGTTTGGAACTTTCATAGGTGAAAGTTTAATAGGTGAATATGGGCATGAGTGTTGGTGTAAAATGTGATGTTGTAACAGAACCTGAGTTTAGTTTGCATTAGTTGTGGAGCACAGATGCATTAATGATATATATCCTTTATTTAACCAGGCAAAAAAGCCTCATTGAGAATGCAGATCTCTTTTTCAATAGTGACCTGGCCAAGAAAAGCAGCATAACACGTAGTTTCTGACAAGACAAGACATTATCAACAGATAGTACAAAACTTCAACCATCATTCATCAATCATTCTACAATCAGTCAATGAACATGTCAATAGTGAATTGTGAAGTGGGTTTTCAGCAGGAAGAGAAATCCAGCTGATCTGGGTGTGTATATATATATATATATATATATATATATATATATATATACATATATATATATATATATATTGCACACTCTTGGCATTCTCTTGATGAGCTTCAAGAGGTAGTCACCTGAAATGGTTTCCTAACAGTCTTGAAGAAGTTCCCAGAGATGCTTAGCACTTGTTGGCCCTTTTGCCTTCACTCTGCGGTCCAGCTCACCCCAAACCATCTCGATTGGGTTCAGGTCCGGTGACTGTGGAGGCCAGGTCATCTGGCGCAGCACTCCATCACTCTCCTTCTTGGTCAAATATCCCTCACACAGCCTGGAGGTGTGTTTGGGGTCATTGTCCTGTTGAAACATAAATGATGGTCCAACTAAACGCAAACCGGATGGAATGGCATGTCACTTCAGGATGCTGTGGTAGCCATGCTGATTCAGGTTGCCTTCAATCTTGAATAAATCCCCAACAGCGTCACCAGCAAAGCACCCCCACACCATCACACCTCCCCCTCCATGCTTCACGGTGGGAACCAGGCATGTAGCATCCATCCGTTCACCTTTTCTGCGTTGCACAAAGACATGGCGGTTGGATCCAAAGATCTCAAATTTGGACTCATCAGACCAAAGCACAGATTTCCACTGGTCTAATGTCCATTCCTTGGGTTTCTTGGCCCAAATAAATCTCTTCTGTTTGTTGCCTCTCCTGAGCAGTGGTTTCCTAGCAGCTATTTGACCATGAAGGCCTGATTCACGCAGTCTCCTCTTAACAGTTGTTGTAGAGATGTGTCTGCTGCTAGAGCTCTGTGTGGTATTCATCTGGTCTCTAATCTGAGCTGCTGTTAATTTGCGATTTCTGAGGCTGGTGACTCAGATGAACTTATCTTCAGCATCAGAGGTGACTCTTGGTCTTCCTTTCCTGGGGCGGTCCTCATGTGAGCCAGTTTCGTTGGAGCGCTTGATGGTTTTTGCGACTGCACTTGGGGACACGTTCAAAGTTTTTGAAATTTTCTAGACTGACTGACCTTCATTTCTTAAAGTAATGATGGCCACTCGTTTGTCTTTACTTAGCTGATTGGTTCTCGCCATAATATGCATTCTAACAGTTGTCCAATAGGGCTGTCAGCTGTGCATCAACCTGACTTCAGCACAACACAACTGATGGTCCCAACCCCATCAATAAGGCAAGAAATTCCACTAAGTAACCCTGACAAGGCACAGCTATGAAGTGAAAACCATTTCAGGTGACTACCTCTTGATGCTCATCAAGAGAATGCCAAGGGTGTGCAAGGCAGTCATCAGAGCAAAGGGTGGCTACTTTGAAGAAACTAGAATATAAGAGATGTTTTCAGTTATTTCACACTTTTTTGTTAAGTACATAATTCCACATGTGTTCATTCATAGTTTTGATGCCTTCAGTGAGAATCTACAATGTAAATAGTCATGAAAATAAAGAAAATGCGAAGAATGAGAAGGTGTGTCCAAACTTTTGGCCTGTACTGTATATATATATATATATATATATATATATATATATATATATATATATATATATATATATATATATATATATATACACACACAGGGTGGGGAATCAAAATTTACAATGAACATTTAGTTGTTTTTTCTCAGCAGGCACTACGTCAATTGTTTTGAAACCAAACATATATTGATGTCATAATCATACCTAACACTATTATCCATACCTTTTCAGAAATTTTTGCCCATATGAGTAATCAGGAAAGCAAACGTCAAAGAGTGTGTGATTTGCTGAATGCACTCGTCACACCAAAGGAGATTTCAGAAATAGTTGGAGTGTCCATAAAGACTGTTTATAATGTAAAGAAGAGAATGACAATGAGCAAAACTATTACGAGAAAGTCTGGAAGATACTATTAAAGAAGAATGGGAGAAGTTGTCACCCGAATATTTGAGGAACACTTGCGCAAGTTTCAGGAAGCGTGTGAAGGCAGTTATTGAGAAAGAAGGAGGACACATAGAATAAAAACATTTTCTATTATGTCAATTTTCTTGTGGCAAATAAATTCTCATGACTTTCAATAAACTAATTGGTCACACACTGTCTTTCAATCCCTGCCTCAAAATATTGTAAATTTTGCTTCCCCACCCTGTATGTATATATATATTTTTTATTTTATTTTATTTATTTTTTTATTTTTTTATTTAATTTAATTTTATTTTATTTTATCTTTTTTTTTGTGGGTTAATTGTAAACTTAACCCTTTCATGCACAGTGGTCACTCCAGTGGACAGTTCTTCTCCAGCTGTTCTCTTATATATTCATATATTTTGTTGTTTTAGTTCCATATCAGCCGACACAGTGCTGACACACTTATGCACCATCCCACACACTGACATTCAGACCACTACTGCAACTTTGCTGTTCTTGATGAAGCTGATCTGCACTAACATGTTTGAGTGTAAAAAAATTTGCTAATTGCTATTTGACTGTAATTAACAGTTTATTTTTCTTTTTTAACCCATTAAGACCCAAACGTCCACCATTTACCAAAATCGTCTACTGATATAAACTGTTTAATCCCTAATGATCAACTAATCCATATCAATAATTGGTGTAAAATACAGTTCTTCATCTTTTCATGGTCATCAGATATGACCATATTTGGACGTTCAGAAGCTCTGTAGTTACCGTGGAAACATCGTCATCTTCTACAACATTGATTCACCAGTCAAACCCATGCAGTTGGATCAATGACAGTGGATGGACACACTGGGTTTATGTTCAATTTATGGTATATTTTGCTGAAAAAGTAACTTTTTCTTCAGTTTTCTCAGTTTTTTCTTTATTTTTGAAATAATAATCCTCAACAAAAACACAAAATACAACAAATAATATTACAATAATTGGTGATAAACCACTTAAGGATGGTTAAATATGGAGAAAAATTCATTTGGGAACAGCCACAAATGTCACACTGGATCCTTATGGGTTGAACAAAAAGTTACTTTTTTTCTGCATATTATCTCCATGAAGTGAGTAATAACTAATATTAGAGTATGTAAAAATGTGAGAAAGCATCAGATTAGCAGCATTAAACATGTTTTTATGTCATAGTTTTCACACAGTACATCAATAAATACATGTTTCTTTGCTTCTAAAATCAAACGCATGATGAACAGCTGAGTGGATATTTTTTTGACTCCATGAAAACTAGGTTCATAAAAAGATTCAATCGCATTGTTTTTTTTTTGTTTTTGTTTGTTTTTTTTATGCCTAAAGAGGAATAAAAACCACTCGGGGAAAAAAAAAAATCTTGATTAATGTTCTCATAATTCATGCATGAAAGGGTTAATGATTACAGGTACAATAGTAGATTTGTACACCTAATTCTTAATGCTTATGTTTATTTCTATTGCAGCCATAGGAATGAATACTTGTTTTACACTAGATTGTCATTCATTATACTGTAGATTAAATAACACAAGAAGGCACAGGGTGAACTATTCAAGGTGCACTTAGTGTAGTGCAGTCAGATTCTCCCAGCGCTATTTTCTCTTTTCAAATTCTCCTTTTCATCTTACTCTCAACTCATGACGTTCTCCATCAAGGTCGAGAAAAAATGGTTAGGAAAAACAGATAGGAGGTTATTATTTGGACTTTTCAGACACAACTGTGAAGTCAAATTCTAACTTTCCAGTTCAAACACTATCATTTATTTATATTTAATAACATTCTTATTTATTGAAGCCTTAAAAATCATGCGATATAAGGAATAAAATAAGCACAAACGAGAGACTTTATTTGGGTCATGTAGGCATGCAGAGCTATACACTGTGTGATACTGGTGGTAATCATGTCCCATTTGGCAAATATGTGTTATATCAATCCTTCCATCTCATTCTCGCATCTCTCCCCTGTGCTATAAGGTGAGATATGAGTGAAGGAAGAAAGGAGGCACATATAAAAGACTAGGAGGACCGCAGGGATAGCCCGCCTCTCCTAAAAACACACACATTAATACACACTTTTACAGTACTTCCAGGATGAACAGCTGATAGAACAAAACGCAGACACTGTGTAGTACATGGGGTTCTCATGCAACACTCAAATATCAATACTTTATGCTCACGTGTTATGCATACACACATACCACACATTCTTCGTCACTATTGATCTGTGACCATAGAAACCAGCTGGCCGCAGTCAGACAGCAGTTGCTAAGGAGTGTGACTACCATTCGCTCTCATTCTCCATGCATTTCTGTTCCTCTGTTTCTGCCTCTTTTTTTCTGCATTACACAGATTAAGTGTATTTTCCTTTCTGCAACTCATATAAAATATAAAGCTGTTTCTGATTCCACTGGTCAGTCATTTCCTCTTCTTCCATTCGGACACTGTGGACATAGAATCAGGGAGGGAAAGAGAAAAAAAAATGTTCCTGCAAAGATGACACGATCTAAGCCGGATCAGAGGAGATGGAGTTTCTGTGAAAGTGTGACAGCTGGTGTGAGAGAGCATGTGAAAGAAGGAAAGGAAGGGATGGAGAAGGATGCTGTAGGACGAACAGATAAAACAGAACACACATGTAGAAATGTGGTTTTATGTCACTCATGGTCATTTCTGGCACAGTTGTCGTCATTCTGTATAAAAACCTGTTTAATAAAGTTGCGGAAATCCTCTGTTGCTGAAGTGAATTAATATCAGGGAGGCTTAAATCTTGAGGGAGAAAAGAGGAGGATTGAGGAGGAGTTAGAGATTTAAATCACCCCGATGATACAAACATTTCTGTTTAACCCATTTCTGAGTGGAGACAATCTGTGGATTTTTCACTCGGAACCATAGGTTATTTAGACTGATGCATCTAAAGTTTAAAACAATAACTGATTCACTTTTAGATATTTCTGTCTGACTGACGTAAAATCAACCTCTTATATTTTCTTTTACATGATTTTCTATATTTTCTATTGATCCAAATAATAAATTAGTTCAGTCGCATTTTTCATTTTATTAGCCAATATTGCCACCCTCTGGATCTTTGTTCAAACAACCTGATCAGTTTTGATTAATTCATTCCTACTGTGTCCTCTGTTTGCAGACGGAAGTATCTTATTATCCAAATATGCAGTTTTAACAATTTCTACTTTCCTATTAATTATTACTAAATGGCATCTCTGACCAGCATTCTGTGGGAATATGGATACATATGAAATTATCATATAATATAATTAGTATTTAGAGCATGCTGTGTTTAGGAATGAGATCTAAATGCTGAAAAACTGGCAGTAAAGAGAGTTTAAGCTCTAAAGCAGTGTTTTTCAACCTTGGGGTCAGGACCCCAAGTGGGGTCGCCTAGAATTCAAATGGGGTCGCCTGAAATTTTTAGCAATTGATTAAAAATGAAGAAGAACTTCCTAATAAAAAAATATATGGTGAGTTGACAGAGACAACCCCAATACATAAGAGACATGACAAACTGTGAAGCTGAAACTGAAGCACTGTGGTTCTGTTTATCTGTAAATCTGTTCATTGTGGTCAGTTTCAGATGCTGCAGCTCTTTCATAATTCATAGTTTGAGTTATTGTTTGTTCAGTATTAATTGTCAGCCTTGTAAATCCAAGCTGGACTGACTGTACATATCCTGACGAAGGAAAATACAATTCTCACTTTGTGCAGTAATCTACACCTGGCTTTTCTGCCTCCATCCATAATAATATATAGTAATTATAATATATATAAATATAATATATATAATTATATAGACTAAATGTTGTCTAAAATTAATGTTTATTTGCAACATAGTGTGGCAAACTATTACATGATCAAAAACAAATTGATTTTAGCAAAAAATGTCTCTGTTCTGGGGTCACCAGAAATTTGTGATGTTAAAATGGGGTCACGGGCCAAAAAAGGTTGGGAACCACTGCTCTAAAGCATATTGTTATTTAAAATATTATTCCTGGGATCTCTTGTATTTAGCTTAAACTGCAAACTATGCGTTAACTTTTGCTGAAACACAGTCACTGCAATAAAATGTTAATGCTGTGTGTATTTATGCAAACAAAAAAAGTGTATATACAATGTTAATATTTAAGAACCAAATATATGTTATACGTATATACAAAAAAATATCATTACACATTTGGTCCCTGCAACACGGTGGAGCAGTGGATAGCACTCCTCACACCAAGAAGGTCCTGGTTCGATTCCAACACCAGTTGATGGGGGTGGGACCTTTCTGTGTGGAGTTTGGATGTTCTCCCCGTGCCTGGGTGGGTTTTCTCCAGGTACTCCCACCATCCAAAGACATGCACTGATAGGTTAATATAAATTGCCCATAGGTGTGAATGTGAGAGTGATTATTTGTCTCTATATGTCAACCCTGTGATGAACTGGCAACTCGTCCAGGGTGTACCCCGCCTTCACCCATAAGTAGCTGGGATAGGCTCCAGCGACCCCCATGACCCTAGTGAGGATAAAGCGGGTTCAGAAAATGAAATGAAATGAAAATGAAATTTGGTTCCTAAATGCAACGTATCATTTCAACAACTATGTATGTATGTGCTTTAGTGATTTAACTGTTCATGACTCTGAGTCACACAGACTTTATGTTCATCCGAATCAGAATATCAGATTTTTTTGTGTGTTACAGTTGCTCCATTCAAGTATAATGAAAAGTAGCAGAAAAGAAATTATCAATACTACAAAAACTATATATATATTCACCAAACATACTTATTAAAACACTCTATTAAAACACAATTAGAACAGCAATTTGTTAAAGAAATGTACATAAATGGTGCAAAAATGGTATTGTTATTAACATTCTGTAGTTATAATGTGGAGTTAAACAGTCTGATGACCACAAGCTGGAATGATGTCCTGTGTGGTTCATTTAGGTGGAATCAGTCTCTCACTTAACATGCTCTTGTGACTGAGACATCGAATTTAATGCTTTTAATGCCATTAAAGGCCTTAATTTTCACAAAATCCATTTAATGACTTTTAATGCTTTTTAATGACCCACATAAAACCCCGGTATGGCAAAAAAAAAAAAAGTTGTAGATGTGTCAAAAAACAATCTATGCTTCACAATCACATCCAATAACATGATTTTATTCCAGTAACTGGGTTGTGAATTTGAGCTTGTTCTTCAGACCATTTTGCAGAATTTCATTTGCTTCTTATTTGCTTTGTTCTTTGACCACCTTTAGGTCAATTGATACAGATCACATGAAAACAAATTCACCAGCCTCAGAGGAAAATAAAAGTGTATTTACTGTCCAACATATTACTGTATGCAACCATAAGCTGTGATGGATTTGTTAGCTTGTTAGTTGTTAATATTACTTTCAAATGCGATGTGAATATTGATCCGATTGTGCTGTGATTTGGCAGATTCCCGAGCCGACCGCGCTGACAGACGGAAGCTTTTCAGACATTACACTGTGGGCTCCTACGACAGCTTCGATGCCTCCAGGTAAAACCTCATATGCTTCTGTTCACATTATATACTTCTGTTTATAGTGTGAGGAAAAAATTCTTCTGCAGCATAGTCTTTATTAATGTCAGAAAAGACTTTATACTTGTTCAATGAAATCTACACAAGGTTAAATGTCACCATGTCATTAGAGTTTTCCATTTGATATTCTTTTTCCTTTTCTCTCATCAGCTGTTTGATTAAAAACCGCTCTTATTAAAAGTAGTAGTGGGTTCAAGTAGATGATCTAAGATACAACCCTGTCATCTCGACCAAGTGAAAAGTCTGTCTAATGTTACCTGACGTTGAATCCTGTCCTCTCCTCTTAAGTTATTCTGCTCTGCTCTTCTCTTCTCCTCTCCGTTGTCACATCCACTTGAGAACAAGGGTCTTTACAAAGGAAGATAGATGTGCGTTTCTTATTTGTGTGTGCAATAGATTTAAAGAGTAAAAGCTGACAGACACTCATAAGACGTAGCGAATAGAGCATGCACTCCAACACGAACAAACCCAGCTTAGGATAATCAGTCAAAGTGAGTAGAATGTCCTTGAAGGAGCATGAATATGAATGAGCTCTGGGTTGTTTGTGTTTACATCAGGTCATCTGTCCAGCTGGCAGAGGTTTTAACCTGTACATCAAAACAACCAGCAGCTCAGGCTAAAGACCAGGCCCACACCTTTCCTGATGTTGCAGAAATTTAGACAGTTTGAATGTTGTGTTCCCTAAAAGAAAAAGAAAAAAAAAACCCTACAAAAATATCTTTCTATACCTCAGATTTCCATTCTTGCTGTGTTCTTTGGAGAGCTGACTTCTCCCATGCACTCACCTCAAGCCCTTCCTGTGTTCTTTAAAGATTCATAATTGTTTTTTAACTGCCAGTGGGTGTCATTAAATTTTGCATGAAGCAGGAACTTTCCTGGTCTGTGTGTTTATGGGCAGGAAAAAAGGTGCCAAAGAGCAGTTTGATCTGTTCCTTACAAATTAAAAAGCCTGACTGTGCGCCACAACACTACTGACAGCCTCAGTATTGAAAAAGAGGGATCAGGGAGATATAGATGAGCCAGCAAATACTCCTTTATCACCAATACAAACCTGCTGCTAGTGCCGCTTCAGAAATGGTTCAACTTTTTAGACTTCTACAGTTTGATTTTTAGCAAAGATCAAGGTTGAACCTACTCTTAACCTTTTATTGGGTTCTCATAGAAATACTCTGAAATACAAAATTTCAACCTTAGTGTGTTATTGGAGGACCTACAAGAATTTATTGTTCTTGAGAAAATGTTCAACATTTTTTATTGTTATGTTGAAAATCAAGGTCAGTGACGTGACCATATTTGGTTTCTTACCCATAAGTGGCAAAAAAAAAACCCAAAAAAATCAACAAGTATATATAAAATATACAAGAAAAACACATGTAAGGTGAAAGGAGCTTGTATTTTAGAACATTAGAACATCATAAGTGCTGATGCAAACACCTGTCAACATACACATTATCCCTTTGAAGATCATCACTTAGGGTGCTTTCACACTACGTACCCGAGTCCGTACTGTACCTGGATTCATTCACACCTTTCCCACATATGTTGCGTTCACAAGCACGTGCTACGGCCAGTGCCCGAGTACAAGAGGGTGTTTCACGGCCGAAACAGTAGGTGGTGGTGTGGAGAGAATTCTGTCGCTATCCAAAAAAAGTGGGAGTCAGAAGAAAACAAACCCCTACATCATCAACCGAGCAATTGTTGTGTTTATTTGTCTACAATGGCGGCAATACTTTTCTATCTGTTAGCCTGTTGAAGTGAAGAAGAGCAACCTTCGTTGTCCCTGATATATCACTGAGTCGTTCGGTCAATAAGGTGAGCTTGTGCTGCACGGATGTAAGGCATTTTCCGGAGACAACAGGAGTGCCATCTATGGTCTCATGGTGATTAGGTCACTTCCATTGTCGAAGTGGTGATTAGGTCACATCCGTTCTTGGGCACAGATCGCTTTCACACTGCAACGTACCATACTGGAGTCCACGCAGTCCGTACCCAGGACCTTCTCAACTGGACTCGGGTATGGTACTTGAACACAGAACGTTTTGCATTCACTTTGATAAAATTAAGCGGACTTTGGGTTCAATTTACTCGGATACGGACTCGGGTACGCAGTGTGAAAGCGCCTTTACATTAGTAGCATTACTTCATGGTACCTAACAAAGCAGGTACACTCATTGTTCATGCAGAGGTGGACCTTACAGACACTGTAGACCACATTGGACCTGAGATTGTTGACTCACTGTCCTCACTGTAACTGTTGTAGTCACTGTCTTGTGATATATATATATGGAAATTCCCAAAAATAGTCACTTGCCTGATAAATCGACAACATATTGAATTTTAAAAAAGGCTCCACAATACCTAGCTTTCATGGAACCCACAATTGCTAGCAGCACCTCAGCCTGTAGTGAATTGTTATTGCTAGCTATCTCAAAAGATCACATAGAATACAAGCGGTTCTGTCCGGTAACTTACATCATAGCCTGTTGTCAAGACTGTTTCATCAGTCAGACATGGTTAGCGATATGTTGCCTCCTTCACTGGCTGTTCCAACACCAGTAGTGACGCAGAGTTGTTGTATTGTCCGATTACCTGGGCTGTGATGGACTGATCACTGACTGCGTACAGCACCAGTCTAAGATGACACATTACCAGACTGAAGAGGTAACCATTTACACCCATTTCCTCAAAACTGCTAGCCATAGTTTGCTCCTTGAACACATGCTTTCCACTCAATCTCGCTGTCTGACTGCTGCTTGTTTACTCGCACTGATCACCCAAAAACAACATGGTTATGGCAATGGCCCATAGGTTCTGCCCCCGCCCGTAATTCACATAATAAAAAGGTCCGGTGTGGTGAATTTATGGCCATTTTTACTGAATTTGCGCCTCTCTTGCTTATAAGTGATGCACAAAGTTCAATTAATGTCAGCATAATCAGTACAGGTGCACTTTAATACCGCGTTTCCACTACGTGGAACTGGCTCGACTTGGCTCGGCTCGACCTGACGCGGGTACCAGGTCCTATTCCTGGAGACCGTTTCCATTACAGATACTACTGACTTTACAGTACCTGGACGTCATAGAGATGCGGTGCGTTACTTCTGTGTTGTCTGCTCAGAGAGTTGCTGATAAAATCACTCGTTGCCTGTTGTCTCGTCAAACTCATGCTGAATTTTTATGTCTGAACCTCCTCGACAAACCATGGTGTAGTTTTGTGGGCTGTCATCATGTGGATTAACCTACTGCTATGTTTACTGTAAACTTCCACATCTGTTTTTTGTAAAACGGCGGGTCACAAGGGACGACTCTCTGACCAATCAGTGGTCTGCAGTGTTTACACGTCATGTTTTAGTATCTGGTCCCCAGTCCTGGAACCTCAGTGGAGGTGATACCAAAAAACTAGTACCGGGTACCAGAGTCCAGGTCCTTTTCGTAATGGAAACGCAGAAAGGCCGAGTCGAGTCGAGCCGATACCACGTAGTGGAAATGCGGCATAAGTTTACTATATTGAAGGCTGTAAATGAATGTTTTTATAAAAGTTAATGAAAATTACTATAGTGTCATTAAGAGCAAAAGAGATTAATAGAATGATGTATTAGATTTTTTCGTTAAAATGACTAGTAATGGTAGGAAATGTCCTTATTTGTTGCTAACTCCCAATGTGTGATGCCGTAATGATGGTTTAAAATCCAAACACTGTCTTCACAAAGAAAAAAAATTGCAAAGCACTTGTTTTCAGCACATTCTCTCTACTTTCCCATTACTCTCTAAATCTGACATGCGGACAGACAATCCCTCATTGCTGACTGAGAGTGAAGTGTGAGAAAAGACAGATGTGGATTTCCGTACATCAGGCATGAGCTCTCTGCTGTCTAAGATAAAATGCTGATGATGCTGATGCCTGAGGAATCTCTGCAGAGTCACATGACAGACAGTACAAATTAATGCATGCACCAGAATAAGGCGGTGACTGAGGAGGCATTAGAAACATTAAAAGTTCTTCTCCACAGTGATGGATAGGTCAGCTTGCATCATTTCCTCCACCAGCTATCAGTCATGTAGTGTAATAGCTTGATTAATGACTGTGTTGCCCTTCATTCAGACCTCCAAACTTCAGGAAAAACTTCCACGTGGTCAGTTGGAGATTTATCTTTGACAAATTGTTAGTGAATGGAGCACAGATCCTCGCCTCTACTCTAGAAATACAGAAGCCCAGGTTGAGACTACATACTCCCAGCAGCCCTAGCTCACAGAATGTTTGTTCATGTATTCCACAAAACTGCAAATAATATGTTTGAATGAACGTAATGCTGCCCAAATTACATCTATTACAAACATAATTCATAGATTTTGTTGCAAGGGAATGTTTGTCATTGAAGCATCCACAACTTCCTCCTTCAAAGGCCTGGAATTTAAATGGGGTCACCTGAAATTTCTAATAATTGATTAAAAAAGTGTAAATAAAAACATACTAATAAAAAATATATGGTGAGTTGAGAGAGAGACAGTCACAATCCATAAAATACATGACAAACTGTGAAGCTGAAACTGAAGCACTGTGGTACTGTTTATCTGTCAATCTGTTCATTGTGGTCAGTTTCAGATGCTGCAGCTCTTTCATAATTCATAGTTTGAGTTGTTGTTTGTTCAGTATTAATTGTCAGCCTTGTAAATCCAAGCTGGACTGACTGTACATATCCTGACCAAGGAAAATAAAATTCTCACTTTGTGCAGTAATCTACACCTGGCTTTTCTGCCTCCATCCATAATAATATACATTATATAGACTAAATGTTGTCTAAAATTAACGGTTATTTGCAACATAGTATAGCAAACAATTACATGATCAAAAATAAATTAATTTTAGCAAAAAAAAAAGTCTCCATTTTGGATGTCACCAGAAATTTGTGATGTTAAAATGGGGTCACGAGCCAAAAAAGGTTGGGCACCACTGCCTTAAGCAAAGTACATTAACTGTGTTAGCTCTAAATGTAGTTAAAATCCGTACTTAAATGTGAAACTAGTAGTACCTAGAACATACTCACAAACCTTTGACCAGTCACACAACAACATGGTGTATTGTTGTGTAGAACTGATTACGCAAATGCATGCAAATTCAGTCAAGGTTTTATTTTGCCGTCTGGAGGACAATGGTCCAAAGATGTCTGAGCACAAATAGGAATCTTCAGATATAGTGATTTTTTTTTTTTTTTTTTAATTGCTCACTATGACCTTGACCTTCAATCTTTGAAACTTTTTAGGCATTAGATCTTGATGTTTACATGTTTTAGGGGAATTCTGACAGTGAACTTAGTGGAATTAACTCTGAAACCTTCACTGGCCATAGAGTAAATTTTACTCTAATTTTGAGTGGGACCAAATGTTATATGAAACAGAGTTAAATTCAACTAAGAGTTAAATTGACACTGTTTTGTTTTTTTGTTTTTTTTACTGTGTACTGATTTAAAATGTTTAATAACTTCTGATCCACTAATCCTATCAATACATTTAAATAATTGGTGTAAAATACAGTTTGTCATCTTTTCATGGTTATCAGATATGACCCATTTGGACGTTCAGAGGCTCTGTAGTTACCATGGGAACACTGTCATCTTCTACAACATTGATGCACCTGTAAAACCCATGGAGTTTGATAAATGACAGTGGATGGAGATGCTTATTTTACATTCAGTTATTGATATCTTTGTTGAAAAAGTCACATTTTCTTCCATTTTCTCCATTTTTGATAGAATAACCCTCAACTTTAATCTGAGCTTTGATGGACATTTACATAATCAGTAAATTAAACATAGGAAAACACATGATTTACACTGAAAAAAATGTAAAACACACAGGATAATATAATAATAAATGGTGATAAATCACTCAAGACAAGTTAAATATAGATAAAAATATATTTTGCAACTGCCACAGAAGTAGCACTGGGCCTTTATGAGTTAACATTATGTGTTGGCAGTTACAATTTGATTTCCCATGGATGGGCTTTCTGTGAGACAGGGTTGCTCCTCCTCTCTATAAATACCCTCCCAAATACATCCTGCAGTGAAACCCAGATTGAGGCAGGATGCTCCGGGGGGGGGGGGGGGGGGGGGGGGGGGGCGACGCTCACACTTAATTCCATAGTTTCCGTTGAGCAGCATGGCCCACATCCTTCAGGCTCAGCTTTGTTTTGATAAACCACTCTGTTGTCCCCTCTTGTCACTTGTTGCACACGATGACACCTTTGATAAAGTGTCAGGCCCTTCTCTGCATGTCACGGTGCACTGACCTATTGAAGCTGCCACCTTGTCAGATTTGGGTAATCAAGGTGTGACTGCCAGTGGCTGCCCACTACGTGTGTGTGTAGGCTATGTGTGTTAAGGAATGCTGGGCGATAACCTTCAGTGTGTCAGCAGTGCGGGCCTTTTTTCTCTCTAGACAGATTGCGTTGCTAAGGGAACTGTTGCTAGGATGGCAGTCGCGCCTCTTTCTCTCTCTGTCTCTCTCTCTGCTTTTCTTTATGCACTCTCTCATCCCACGTGTCCATTCAGTGTAATCCTCACACCTAATATAAGCTGAATGATGCAGCCACACAGCAAACACCAAGACTCCAGTATAGCAAACTTGGCCTTTACGTCGCACCACTTCCCTGACGGTTTTCCTCCTCACTTCTGTTTCACATACTCGATGGCTGTGACTTGTCTCACCACAACAGGCCCAGCCATGATTTCTGCAGAGATGGAATGTACCATTTTATACATGGTTTAATCTGCAGCTATTTCACTAACAGAGAAATACCAAAAAAACAGTGAGGGTAAAAGGGGTAGATGTAATATTGATAGCGAATGTAAAACATTAAAGTAAAGTTATTCCTCTACATAGACACAAGTGTAAGAGCAACAGTGTGGGCTAAGATAAGATGCCACATATGTTATTATATATGGTATATGGAGGTATAATATTACATGTTATGTCATATGCCTTTAAATTACCTCGACCGTTTAGAGAAGGCTTAATGTAATTGCTGACAGGTTATTTAATCACAGTTTGTACCTTTTTTAAATGTCATATTGCAACATTATGGTACAGACTTATTTTTATTTCAGTAAATGTACAAAAGTACACATTCTGGAGTTAAAAAGAAAAAAGCTGAACCTTACATAATAATGAAACACAAAAACAATGCAAAGACTTTGACTCCAATGTGTAAAACAGTCCTCAAAGTCAGTCTTTGTCATGTTCGTCTTATGTTTTTTTTATGTCATTATCATCCTGTCGTGGTGATTATTCACTGAATGTTGGTCTTTTCTATGTGTCCATTTAGGTTAAAATTGATCTTTATGTTGGGAATATGCAATGTAATTCAGAATGCAAACTTCAAATCAAGGTTATTATCGTTAACAAAAACTAACGAAGTGACGAAAATTAGAATTGAAAAAACATTTTTGTTAACTGAAATAAATAAAAACTATAATTAAAAGAAAAAAAACGATAACTAACTGAAACTGTATTGTGTACTTACAAAACTAACTAAAACGTATAAAAATTATGGATAAAATTCCCTTAGTTTTTGTCTTTGTCAATGTCGGATTGGTACAAAATCGATTTATTTCGCTCTAGCAATTTTAGCTAGTGGCACCGTATGACACGTCATGGTCCATCACTTCTCGTCACTTGTCGTTTAGAGTCGTCTTCTCGTCTTCTCTACCTGAAAACATGGAGAGTAAAGTTGGGAGAAAGCAGCAGAGTCCTGTACGGGATTTATTTGAATACGACGGCGAGGAAGATAAAAGATACGACTAAATTAAAACTAAACTAAAACTGAGCATTTAGAAAAAAATGAAAACTAATACAAACTATCAAACCTGCTCTAAAAAACTAATTAAAACTAACTGAATTAGAGAAAAAAAGTCTAAACTAAAACTAAATAAAACTAAACTATGATGAAAACGCCAAAACTATTATAACCTTGGCTCAAATGCATTAAAACTAATGTAAGAAGCTGGGTTTGAAAACATAAGGAGCTGTGTTAAACTGTAATGAGTCAAAGTTACCTGAAAACTACAGTACCACAGTGTATGTGCATTTGATGGCTATTTATAATTTGTATTTTTATGTCATAGTTAAAGGGTCCAGGCAAGGGACTCCCAAACACAACTCTTATGCTTTCCAGAGCTCCTCTATGCACCATTGTTACTGCTATAAAATTTTAGTCTGTAATTTGGACCATCAGGGGTCTCAAACATGTGGCCCAGGGACCAGAAGTGGCAAAGGTTCCAATCCACCCCCTGGGATGAATTTACAAAGTGCAAAAATTCCACAGTCAAGGTTGATGAATTAATTTTAGTTCAGGTTCCACATACAGACCAATATGATCTACAGTAAAATAATAACATAATAACCTACAAAAATTAATGATTCCATATTTTCCTCTCAGCTTGATGTGAAAAAAAAAATAACATTATGCCTATAAATAATGACAACTTCACATTTTCGTCTTTGTTTTAGTGCAAGAAATAACCTTAAATTATGAAAATATTTACATTTACAAACTATCCTTTAACAATAAAATGTGAATAACCTGAACAAATATGAACTACCTTGAAATGTCTAAAGAAAATTAAGCACAATTTTACCAATTTTCTGTCTGTTACTAAGTTTTTACTGTCTTTGTAGATCTGATCCATAATGCACATGTAGAAATGATAAGTTGAGGCATAATATTGTAAAAATTGCACTTATTTTTCTTAAGAAACTTCAGGGGGTTTTTTTTTGAAAGCATTTTCATAATTTAACTGTTTTTTTTTTTTTGCACCAAACCAAAGACAAAAATTTGGAGTTGTCATTATTTATAGGTTATTATGTTATTTTACTGATCCGGCCCATGTGAGATCAAATCAGGATGAATGTTGCCCCTGAAAGAAAATGAGTTTGAGACTCCTGATGTACATTATGGACGGTTGGCTGTTTGTTTCCTGTAAAATACTCTTGCTACTCTTGCAGTGTTCTTAGTTGTAAAGTTCTTCTTCAAGCCATGATTGGTCAATTTATTCATATCATTAGAACACAAATTAGACCTGAGGTGTCAAACATACCACCCCTGGCCAAAAACTGGTTCTCCAAAGTGTCCAATCCGGCCCATGGGATTAATTTGATGACTTTACATTTAAGATATTCACAATCAAGGGTGTCATATTCATTTCACTTCAGGTTCCACATACAGACTAATATGATCTAAAGTGTACAATACTATCATAATAACCTATAAATGCTGACAACTCCAAATGTTTGTCTTTGTTTTATTGTAAAAAAGTTAAATAACATGAAAATGCTTACAGTTAGAAACTATCTGTTCCCAAAATAACCTGAACAAATATGAACAACCTGAAAAGACTTAAGTGATGTAAATGCAATTTGACCAATGTTCTGCCTGATACTAACTGTTTTGTGCATTTGTAGATCCGCTGAGTGTACTATCATTAAAATTCCCTTATTTTTCTTTCAGGTTTACACTTTTTTAAAGGAGCGTCTGTAGTTGTAAACATTTTCAGAATGTAATTTTACTTTTTTGCACTAATATATAGTCATAAAGGGCGACACGGTGGTGCAGTGGTTAGCACTCGTGCCTCACAGCAAGAAGGTCCTGGGTTCGATTCCAACACCGGTCGACGGGGGGTGGGACCTTTCTGTGTGGAGTTTGCATGTTCTCCCCGTGTCTGCGTGGGTTCTCTCCGGGTACTCTGGCTTCCTCCCACAATCCAAAGACATGCACTAATAGGTTAATTGTTTAATCTAAATTGTCCATAGGCGTGAGAGTGTTGTTAGTCTCTATATGTCAGCCCTGTGATGAACTGGTGACTTGTCCAGGGTGTACACGCCTTTGCCCCCTATGTAGCTGGGATAGGCTCCAAGCGACCCCCGTGACCCTAGTGAGGATAAAGAAAATGAATGAATGAATATAGTCATAAACTTGAAGGTGTCATTACTTACAGGTTATTATGTTCTTATTCTACTGGTTTGGTCCACTTCAGATGGTCTGTGTCGGGCCTCCTGGGTTTGACAGCTCTGATTGAAACACATAAACTATGTTTAAGTTGGAGTTCCTTCAGAGTCAGTGGGGCAATTAAGTCTATGATCGGAACCCTGTCCAACTTTTGGTGCTGCTGTTAAATAACATGAAAATGTTTACAGTTACAAACTATCTGTTCCCAAAATAACCTGAACAAATATGAACAACCTGAAAAGTCTTAAGTGATGTAAGTGCAATTTGACCAATATTCTGCCTGATACTAAATGTCTTCTGCATTTGTAGATCCGCTGAGTGTAATATTGTTAAAATTCCCCCTTTTTTTTTTCAGGTTCATACTTTTTTAAAGGAGAGTTTGTAGTTGTAAAATTTTCAGAATGTAATTTTACTTTTTGCACTAATATATAGTCATAAACTTGAAGGTGTCATTAGTTACAGGTTGTTACGTTATTCTACTGGTTTGGTCCACTGCAGATGGTCTGTGTGGGCCTCCTAGGTTTTACACCTCTGACTGAAACACATAAACTATCTTTAACTTCCTAAGACCCAGGAAATGTCAGCAAAGTACAAGCTTTTTTGTTTTTTATTACCTCTGCCAAGGAGTTTATGTTTTTGCCAGGGTTTGTTTGTTTGTTGGTTAGTTAGCAAGATAACGCAAAAAGGTATAGACGGATTTTCATGAAGTGTTCATGAAATGTTGATACTGGAACAAGGAACAAATGATTATATTTGTGTGTGTGTGTGTGTGTGTGTGTGTGTGGGGGGGGGGGGCTGCCTTGGTGCGCTCTCCGAGTGCTTTTCTACTTAAATAAGTGCCTACATTGGAAACATCATGTGGTGGACAGTTTTCTTTTCTTTTTGTTTAAAGTTGTGAAACTCTTGTCCACAAATGTGGTCAGAAAACCCATAGCTGGGTCTTAGGAGGTTAAGTTAGAGTTCCTTCAGAGTCAGTGGGGCAATTAAGTCCATGATCTGAACCCCGTCCAACTTTCGGTTCTGCTCACCCTTTACCCACCCATTACCCACCCACTCCACCATCCCCACTCAGTCCACACACCCTCAGACTCCCTCCCTGTCAATCGGCTCTGGAGCTGCGGTTGCACATTGCGGAGCACCGCGCACCTTTACACATCCACACGGGGATCTTCTCCCTCCCATGCTGCTCTCATCACTCCCTCCCTCCCTCCCTCCTCCTCTTCCTCCTCCACCCCGGTGAGCTCCAGCCTTCCTCCCCGCCTCATCATGAGCCATTAGCCGCTATCATCGCTGCCAGCCCGATGTCGCTTCTTGTCATCGACGGCTTAGCGTTATTCCCACCGCACCACCATCACCATCACCGGCTGGAGGCACCGCAGCAGCAGCAGTGGCCCCTGTCTCCTCCGCCTCTTCTTCCTCCCCCTCCTCCTCCTCACCTGGGGTAACCGCACCGCGCTGCCAAGGAGCCCGCTTGTCCGCGCAGGAGACGCGGCTGACGGGGCTGCAGGAGCGGGAAGCGGCGGTGACCGGAGAACCGACAGGGGAGGGACACGCATCTATTCCGACTCATCTATTCCTCTGCCGCCGCCGCTTCTTCTTCTTTTTTTTTTTTTCCTTCTTCTTCTCATTTATTTTTTCTGGGTCAACCTGTTTCTGGAGATGCTGTGGCCGGGCTGCCGGGGCCGCTGTCAGGGCTTTTGATTGACACACAGCCCGGCGAGAGGAGGAGAGGGAAGGAGGGAGGCGGGGTGGTGGTAGGGTGGGGTGGGGTCGGGGTCGCCCTGCCCTGCCCTGGCCGGACTAGCTCTCCTCCAGCACCATGAACCTCCACTCGGGCAGGGCGTCCGTGGCTATGCTGCGGATGATGGGCTGTGCTAACGGGCGCTCTGCTCGACATCTCCTCCACAGTGACTGCGTGGTGGACGAGAAGACGGTGGTCCTCCAGAAGAAGGAGAATGAGGGCTTTGGCTTTGTACTACG
Organism: Sphaeramia orbicularis; assembly: GCF_902148855.1. Taxonomy (NCBI): domain Eukaryota; kingdom Metazoa; phylum Chordata; class Actinopteri; order Kurtiformes; family Apogonidae; genus Sphaeramia; species Sphaeramia orbicularis. The sequence goes on from NC_043959.1 coordinate 6,910,673, forward strand.
CGGGGCTAAAGGTAAGATTTTGACTTTCCAAGATTTTTTTTATTTTATTTTATTATTATTATTATTATTATTATTATTATTATTATTATTATTATTATTATTATTATTATTATTATTATATTTTCATTTAAAAATAATCATCCCCTCAAAATTCTCCTGATCATGTTACATAAAAAATCACATACATGAGCTCAGGTCTGTATATATTACATCTGTTTGTGTTTGAGATGTGTAGTTTGCAGCTGTGTGTGAAGTGATTGTACAACCCCCTCCTTTTAGTAAACACAAAATACATGTAAATAAGTTGTCAAAAGCTTTTGATATTTGTGAAAAATAACTTTATTGTGATTGTTTTATTATTCTTCTCTGTGCAGACACACATCACAAATGTCAGACACTAAATCTTGTGATGGCATGTGTTTTCAAGGATGCAGCTCCTAAATATGCCCGCTGTTGTTTTTACATGTGTGCTTGAAACTGAACCACTTGTCAGACATCTTTAATATGAAAAAAAGACGCTAAGAAATCCCCTTCTGAGTGGAACTGTGCTTTAAGTTCATGTTTGGCAGGTTGTCTGCCCTGGAGTGGTGACAGTCATTTACCTGATTTCGCCACAACATGACTTGTTGTGTGCTAGTGGCCTATCTTAGCAGTTTGATATATTTCTAGGCCATATAAGATTGGCTCTAAAAATAGACCATTTGAGCTGCTGCGTCGGTTTCTATGACGATTCTCGCCATGTCATAATCCACGTTGCATTCCACAACTGTGCAGTGCCATTCGATTGGTCTACACCATGGTTACTGTCGAGAGGTAAATTTAGTGTATTGCTGTTTTTTAAGATCCAGAGATAGAGGGAGAGGCAGGATGGAGACACAGAGAGGCACTGACATGGAGGAAAAGAGGAAAGAGGGATTTGGCTTGGGAAAATAAAACAAGAGGAATGTTCTAGTCATTCTGACACACACACACACACACACACACACACACACACTGCTATTACCCCCAGGGAACTGACCCAGCCGAGCTTATCCTGCATGGGGGTGAACACCCCCCCCAAGCGCACACACATGCACTGATGCCAGAGCTGTCACATAAGCTTACATCCTCTTTTTGCTCTCTGCAGTTTTTTTTTTTTTTTTTTTTTGTTGTACTCTGTGCCTGTCCCTCTCTCGTCCTCCCTCTCTGTCTCCGTCTGTGTCACACGCAGACAGAGACCTAAAGAAACAGAGTCATCACAATCATGTAAATACCCTTATGAAATCCCTCGTACATGCTCGCAGAGTGTGTCTTCCAGTATGAGGATGAGTTATAGGAAGTGTCACTTGTCACCACTGGTTTCTCCCAGTCACTATATTTTTTTAACCTCCCCGAGAGCAAAGAAGGAGAGGGTGGGCTGCAGCCATGTGTGAGGGAACGGAGTAATAGTACAGTGTAGTGTGGATACATGGTGGATTGAAAATATCACTCTGGGTTGTAGCTTGTGTTCGTCCATCCTATACGTTCTTTAGATTCAACGCGTGGCTGGGAACACTATTGTCGTTGTGCTCTTTTCCCATGGGTTCTTGCCTGCATAAACAGCCATATATCAATTTGTCAGTATCTGCTTTGTTTTTCATCACCTTTCATCTCGCCTTTATGAATAAATTGTTCCCCTCGCTCTTCATTTCATGCAGTGGATGGTAAAAATGTGCACAAAAAACTCTGAATATCTCATGAGAAATCACACAAAGTGAAGCAGACAGCAGTTCCCCAGACTTACACCCGAGGCTGTTATCTAAATACTGTACATATACATGCTCAAGTATTTGAAGAAGCACTTTTTGGGAGTGTTTTCTCTTGACAGCCAAAACTAATGTCTTGTATTTTTGTGTGTGTGTTAGTGTGTAGCATAATGGACAGAGATTGCAGGGAAAATGTGTTTTATTTTTAATTCTTATCCAGGGACAAGAATTCAAAAACACTAAAAAATTAAATATAAAAATTAAAGTTGTGCCCTGCGATGAACTGGCGACTTGTCCAGGGTGTACCCGGCCTTCACCCCTATGTAGCTGGGATAGGCTCCAAGCGACCCCCGTGACCCTAGTGAGGATAAAGTGGGTTCAGAAAATGAATGAATGAATGAATTAAAGTTGTAAGCTTGTGATAAACATTATTGGCAAGAGTCATATTTCATTTAGTTGTGACAATTAGCAACCATCCAGACACAAAACTGCTCAGACATACCAAATGTTATACACTGGTGCCCATAAAGTTGGAATAATTTTGTTTTCTTTTTCCTTCCTGTTCATACATATCAGTAATAACCTATGATAAGGTGCAATGATCACATATATACATACAGTTACACTTTTTTTTTATTGTCACAATCATTTGACAAGAAGAGGTAAAAATATTTTATTCCAACTTCATGCGCAACAGGGTACTTATAGGTCATATTAGGATTGTTTTTAAAGTCACTTGTTATATTTGTACCTGTTGCTTGTGAATCTGACTTTTTAGCTTGGCTTTGCATAAAGACTGGAAGTAAAACGATACACATCTTCTAAAAAATATTTAGTTTAAAAAAAAGATCATTGTCATACTTTTGTACTTTTGTGAATACCTTTCAGATATCGACTTCATTTAGTAGTGGCATTTACCAGCCATTCATCAGAATTTTATTAGTATTTTGTTAGTATATTGTACAGTGTCTTTGCCAAAAGGCTGTTGAAATAATATAGTTCGTCACTTATTATAAATTCTTTACAGTTTGTAACAGCTCAAGTGTCTTATATTGTCTTATCTTACAATATAATGTAATATAATATTATAATGTAAGTGTCTTATATTTTAACCTCTATTCTGTGCATGCTTGTTAATATAATCATGATTGGAAAGAGGAGAATTAAAATGCTGCTTAGCAAATATTTAGCCAGAGACACAAGCGAAAAAATCTTTACTAACTTCTTCAAATGACTTAGAAGTTGTGAATTTGTGAATAAATATTGCTTTTAAAGTCATTACTCACTTTGTATTTGGACCAACACAGAAAACAGAGTGAAATGCTCTATTTTTTGTCACATACTTGCAGTAGAGTTATTATATATGAAACCACACACAAACATGCCATATGTATCATATCTGAGTGGCCTGTATATCACTTAACTTAAATTTTATTTTGATGTTAAGACAGCGACATTACACCAGGACATTAACTTAATTTTTCTTGTCAAAGTGGAACACAGGCAGGTCCCATAAGTAAAAGTCACATTTGTATTGGCCTTTTTCACTGTCAGATCCCACACAATTCAAGCGAGCATCACATCTTTTTCTTTCTTCAGTCAGTATCTTTCTATTTTTGTGGTGTTTAGATATTATTTTAGCTGACCCCAATTTCTCAAAACTTCATAATTGTATTAGTTCTGATCTTTTCTCTCTCTTATGACCTTTTTCCTGTCTTCCCTTTTCTCGTCTTGCAGCGGATACACCCATTGAGGAGTTTACACCCACACCTGCCTTCCCAGCCCTACAGTATTTGGAATCGGTGGATGAAGGAGGGGTGGCATGGCAGGCAGGCCTCAGGACAGGGGACTTCCTCATCGAGGTAAGAGCTGTTTTTATTTCCACTGTGTCTTCTTTTCTCTGCTTGAGCAAGTAGGTTGCAGAACAAGGTCAGTATAATTACGGACAGAAGGAGAGCAGAGGCCGCTGCTGGTTTCACTCATTACTGATGGGTTTTAACTTGTAATTTTGGTAATGTATGATGCTAAATCGATTTTAACGCATCACTTATTTTAGGTTGTTTGCATAATAGAGCCAGACATAACAAAGTGTTTTCTTTTGTCTGAGCTGTTTTTGTACCCAAATCTGTCCATTAATCAGCAAAAAAATGCTTTGTTGTTCTGTTTTGGTAGTTGTTGAGGAAGTTTTGTTGAAAAAAAAAGTTCTAACATCCTTTGTGAACAGTCTCTAAAGTCATCTCCTTACATGTAATTAGAGGTGCAGCTCGTCCCTGCAGTTTTTGATTGGGATAATGAGTCTCAAATGTGAACGCATACAGTTTTGAAAGTGTACATGATGATGTGGCGGAATTGTGTCCAGAGTAGGTTTTAGTGGTCTGGACTTTGTAAAATAGCTTTAAATGTACAGACTTGATGTCTTAAAAGCAGCCTGGTCACTATCACGGTGTGTCAGAGTTTTCCTAAGAGCGACAGATTCAGCAGAACACTGAAATGTAACTGGGTTTTATACACACACACGCACACACACACACACACACACACACACACACACACACACACACACACACACACACATATATATATATATATATATATATATATATATATATAACTTAACTGATGAAAAAGGGATGTCAACGGATGTCTGTGTTTGATTTTGTGTCTGTTCTGAAGTCTGTTTGAGTTGGTTTTTGACAGTTTAAAAAAGAACTTGAAGGATAAGTCTGTGTCTTTTAGGGTTTTCATTTGTTAGAATTCAAAGGTTAAAGTTTTTTGGTTGATGTTTAAGTTAATTTTCCAGAGCTTCAGTGTGTGTCTCAGGGCTGTGCATTATCTCTGCTTAGACATGCTGTCAAATTGTTGTAATATACCTATTATATAAAATACAGTTTCATGACAGTTGCAGATGAATGTGATTTTTATTTATTGTCTTGCTACTAGGGCCTATCTTGGTTGCAGATACAGTGGAGAGACAGTGGAATTCTGTGTTTATCTATCATATCTTCCTTGTAGTGAAGCCATATGGCCAGAAATGAATGGAATTGTGTCATTATTTGTGTTTGAGTGGCAAATTCATTAAATCATCATTAATTGAAATGAATTGGTTTTAGTTCTCATTCTGTTAGTCCATTAGAGTTCATTTCAGCACCTGGAGCTGTCCACACATGGATCACTTGTGGGGAGTTTTTCTGTTGTTCTTATTATTATCGTTGATAATCACAGGCATTTGAATCCGCTTTGTGCTTTGGCCTGTTATACAGTGACTCTTCCATCCTTGTGGTTTACCAACTCATATTTTCTGTAAAATGAGCTACATTTTCATGACAAATGGTTTTAATTGTCTATTTAGGGCTCTATTATCATGTAAACAGAGGTAATAGACATTAAACATCCTATTCTGTATTTTAAACAGCTCAGTTTGACAGTATAATATAATCCATTACTCAAACCATTATTCATGCTATAACTTAAACTAAATTGCCTTTGATGGTATGCTGTATTTAATATAAGTCGACCGATTAGGGATTTTCAAAGGGTGATGTCGGTTTTAAAACATTTGGTCAGCTGATGGCCGATATCTACAGCTGATTTTTTAGGCCGATATTTAAGGCTGTTTTTTTTTTTGTTTTTTTTTTCAAAGCACATTGACCATAAAATACAACTGAAACACTCAGATATTTAAGCAACTAAATGAAATTTTTAATACACATACACATAGTACTCTTTTAAAATTTATTGAACTTCAAGTGCTGACCACACAGGTGCCTGATCAAATGTCTTATAATATTTTTTACTCCTGATCAAATATTGGCTTTCAGAAAAAATTAAGGCCAATGGGCGATATTTAAGAAAATACAATATAAAAAAATATATAATATAAAAAAAATATTGGTCTACTTCTAGTATTTAAATTAGGTGAAGATATAGTTGTATTTTACAGTTTTCTTTGTTCATTCTCTACTGGACACAGATTTAAATGAACAGAATGGAGTTTGATGCTAAAATAGCAGCATTTCTTCTATATGGGTGAATTTGATTATGAGGTTTACGAAGGTATAAAGTTATTATGTGATGTTATTGTCTTTTCTAAGTTGCCAATTCCAAACAGATCTTTAGTGCTGCTATTTACAAGACAAACTCTACATAAAAAGAGGTGATTTGTTGTTTTGCTTTGGCTGTTTTCTGAACCAGAGCTAAGCTAACAGAGCTAAAATGTAAAAAGTAGCCTTTTAGGTTGAAAAAGAAAACTTGATGATACCATAATACAGATGTGTGTAAACCTAGAATTTCATACTTTATTCAGTGACCGATACAGTCTGTGGATACATGGTGTTGCTTTGTTGGTAGTTTTAGTAGCGGTGAGTGCATCCTGGTTCCTGACATCCACCTTCTGTTGACAGTTTGGATAATCAATATTACCTTTAAAACCGTTTAAAACATGTCTTACATAGATACACTTTTGTAACAGTTTATCTGAGGGTTCACTGGAGAGCTTTTTATATCATAACTAGCACTTTGACCTGTGAGGATCCATGGGTTCTAGATGTGGTAGTTTTTATGCTGTTGTGTGCATGCTGTACCACATCTGTCCAGCAGTCACCACCAAAGCGTTCTGGGTATAGCACTGTGATTGTAAAGTTATCGTATTCCAAACTTACTAATTTCTCTCAAAATACTGGTCCTATCAACTTGTCATTTTCGCTAGTCTGTTCCTTGACCAAAAATACATAAGTTTGCCAAACTGCAGCAGTCAGCCCTTTTTTTTGCATGAATCCCGAGACATACATACATGCACTCACACAGAGGCCACTTGGCTTTTAGAATATAGATTCTTCAGTGTTTTTTGTTGTTGTTGTTGTTTTTTTGCCTTAAAGTATGGCCATTACCATCCCCTAGTGGTTAAACATGCAACTATTGTGATAAAATGTAAATGTATGAAAAACATTTATTTATATGAAGACAAAATACTTCTGGATGACCTGTTTCTACACGTATATGCACTAGAATTGGAAATCCTGTCCTGGAGCTTGGGTTCAGTAAAAAGTGCTGGATAGATTCCTTCAATTGTTTGCAAAGATTTTTATGCAGCCTGCTTTAAAAACAAATTGTGTATCATGCAAGCTGTTCCAATCCTCTGTTAGAGTTGTGCTCCTCCATGATAAGGATTTGTTTCCCTTAAAATGGCTTGAAATAATCTTTAGTGCTGGTGTGTGTCTCACTAATGCGAGTTCCCTCTGAATTGATGATTAAACATTGCTAGAGTATTGGAGAAAATGTCATGTGCTAAGTACTATTGTTGAAATTTCAGTCTCTGTTGTACCCTTGCACATTACAAGTCATATCACAGCTGCTGAAAAACCCAGTCAGAGGAAAAGTCTATTTTGAGCTTGCACTTTTGTATTTTTTCCCCATTCCTATACAACTCCATAATGACTGTGTGTTTGTAAGCAGCACTGCACTGGGGATGGGTTTATTTTGCAATTCTGCTAAATGGAGCATCAAATGAGGAGAGCAAACTGTATCTGTGTCTGCAGCTCTGCCTCAACATCATTTCAGCTCTCCTTCTCTCATTTGTTTTAGCTCCTCTTCTTGTTGACCATAGCTGATAATCATCTTGTCTATCTGAAGTGAGAACTCCAGAAGGAACACAAGATGAATGTCTTCGTAAAATGTTTCAAAAGGCTTGACAATGTTTGACACATTAACAGCTGCACAGCCTCTGGCTAGTTTGCTGTCCACTTTTAGCATGACGTATTTTAATGAGTTTAAGCCAAAACATAGCCCTCATTCCAGTCTCAGCGCTTTACAATTACTTGTTTCTCATTTACTAGGGCTGGGTATCACCACTGCTTTACCAAATCAGTCTGATCCTGATTCACAAGATTCCATTTGAGTTTGATTCAGTTAGGTTTAATATTCATTTGGTTACAAGGATATTTAAACATGGTACCATTTTGCACAGATATGTATGTATGTATGTATGTATGTATTTATTTATTTAGCAGGGACAGTTAGGGCTGGGTATCATGGCCAGTTTCCATAATCGATTCGATTTTGAGTCATAAAGTTCTGAATCGATTAATCATGATTTGATTCGATTCGATTCAATATTGATTCGATTCAGTATTAATTGATTGATTCAGAGTAATTTAGTGATACAAAGTACAATTTTGAGTTGTAACCTGATTATTTAAGTACTGCAGTCATGCAACAGATCAATATTGGTACCAATATTGATATTAGAAAGGAAATAAATATGACATTTCCGCAGTAAATTGCTGAATGGGCTCTTAAATAATGAACGGGACAGAAACATTGCCATGTTTTTACAGTGGCTCAGAACGGACTTCGTTAACTTTATTCTGTTTTATGGCTGGAGGCTACTACTCAATGGGGGTGGGGGGGTACACGCGCTCCGTGAATGTTGGTTGGGGGGTGGGGGGGTAGTGTAGCCGTCAGGTATTGTCGCTTTCCTCTTCCTCTAACTCCATACTCAGCCATAGGTGATAGTGTGGATCCAAGTTATTATTCCAAGAACGACCGGCTTCTGCGACTCGCGGGGCGGCCAATTCCTTCACACTGCGGGTTCGAGTTTGAGGCCAGAGGACCTCCAGTGGAGGGCGTTTCCCCACCGTGTCTTTTTCGCGAATGAGACCAAGTCTTCCCCAGGGGTTTGCAAAACGCATACTTCCAGTCCCGCTCTGAAAAATTGATCTAATCCACTATTAATCGATTACGCAAAATTACAATGAGATCGATCTAAGATCAATTAAATCGATTTTTTTACCCAGCCCTAGGGAAAGTACAAATTAATGAACATTTCTGTATTTGTGCCGGTATTAGCAAAAACGCTATTTTTCAACTAAGATGTAAAATCCCAGCATTCATAAAATTTGAAATATTTTTAAAATTATGGCTACACCCACACACTACATAGCATTAGTTCACATACACAGTACACACAGTTAACCTTTAAGTATTAGTAAAACACCTAGAGAGACATTGGCGCATGGGTGGGTGATCATGTAGCGCAAAACAGAAAACTTTTTGTTACATTACTTTGTTGAAATAATGCTGTAGAATGTGCAGGCTAATATTAATGCCTGGTGCCTACTATTAATACCTCCACTAAGGAGGTTATGTTTTTGTCAGCGTTGGTTTGTCTGTTTGTCTGTCTGTCTGTGTGCAAGATAACTCTAAAAGTTATGGATGGATTTGGATGAAAATTTCAGGAAACATTGATGCTGGCACAAGGAACAAATGATTAAATTTTGGTGGTGATCGGGGTGGGTGGGTAGGGCACTGATCTGCCTTGGCAGAGGTCTACGCTCTACGAGTGCTTTTCTAGAAAAGAGAGCGCAGACCTCCGCCAAGGCAGACCAGTGGCCCCACCCCTGATCACCACCAAAATTTAATCATTTGTTCCTTGTGCCAGTATCAACATTTCCTGAAAATCTCATCAAAATCCGGGGCTCTGATCTGCAATACATTGGATTATTAGATATCTGGATACATTGAAAGCAAAATGATTACATTTACAAAAATCTCAGATATATTTAATCCTGCTATACTGAAATAAATATTATTTTTATATTTATTTTTTTTATTTTTATGAATTTAGCTTCTAATTATTAGAAAAAACTAAATCCAGGCCTGTGGATTTAAACAATTACAAATAAGAGAAATATATAAACCTTAACAATTGTTGTGGCTTTTTAAGTGTAGCTTTCTGAATGTATAGGTGACACTCAATGCACCATGAAAAGTCCAGCCAACCAACTGCGACTGTAAGGAAAGTCATCAGCAGGTGTTAATATGCCTGGTTTTATTCATTCATATTGTCCTAAATACATTTTCCCACACTCCTGTTATTAGTCGCAACTGAAATGGTTCAAATGTGTGGATTTTTTTTTTTTTTTTTTTACCTAATTAGATCAATTAGTGCCTCTAATTATTTCATGATGAGGTCAAAGGTCAATCTTCAGGCATCCATGGGAAAGACCGTGTGTTCTGTTATGAATTAATCAATAAAGACCCAAACATCCACCGCCGACCATAAGCATCTACTGATCTAAACTGTTTAATACCTGTCGATCCACTAATCCTATCAATACATGAAAATAACTGGTGTAAAACGCTGTTTGTCATCTTTTCAAGGTCATCAGATATGACCCATTTGGATGTTCAGAGGTTCTGTAGTTACCATGGAAACACTGTCATCTTCTACAGCATTGATTCACCTGTAAAGCCCATGTTTAATACATGACAGTGGGTGGAGACACTTGTTTTATGTTCAGTTAATGATATATTTTGTTGAAATGGTCACTTTTTTCAAAATTTTCTCAAATTTGATCTAGTAACCTTTGAATTAATGAAGATCTACATGATCAGCAAATTGAATATAGGAAAATACCTGATGTACCTACTGAAAATGCAAACTTCAGAGGATAATATTATAATAAATGGTGATTAATTCCTTAAAAAAGGTTCAATAGAGGGATCTGCCACAAAAGTAGCACTGGGTCTTTTTGGGTTAATATCAAGTCAATTAAATGGAGATCGACTGAATCCAAAAATGTATTTTATTCTTACATCCGATTCTGCACTAAATGAAAAGAGCATGAATAGAATATATGCTTGTGTTTTATCTTTGCTGTGGCTCCGTATTCTGAACTTTAATTCCCTAAAAATAAACCTGAGCAGTCTTTAAAGAAGCTACGTGATTGAGCTCTGCCTGTCTTCTGTACATTCCTTATTTTAACGTCCTTGCTCTTAGCTTTGCTCTGCTTCACCTCCATGCCTCCCCTTCTTTACTTGTCCCACTAACAATGCACAACGGACACATGCACAAATACGATGTGAGGAAAGGGGAATTGGCACAACACACATTTGCCAAATGGCACATCCTGTCTCAGTCCGGCCTCATTTTGAAGTGGTGCCAGTGACTTACAGCACATTGCACAGCTGTCTCACCTGTCATCAGCCTTCTAATTGATTGTCCCCTTGTCATGTTGTTTTCCACAATGTTGAGAAAACTTTCTATTTTGCTGTATAGGGTAGTATGTATATATATATATATATATATATATATATATATATACATATATATGTATTTATGTATTTTTTCCTTTTTAATTAATTAATTAATTAATTTGCCTTTAATGTTGCTGCTTCACTCATTTCTTTTCAATTTTCTAGCACATTTAAGGCAAGAAGTTTAAGAAACAGTTTCAGAAAACCTGCTGGAGAGTTTTCAAGGCTGCATGTGTGCATGAATATCCTTTTAAAAAACTCAGTAAAACATTCAGGATATGGAGAAGCAATGGTGAGACAAAGAAGAGGAAACTTATTATTAAAACATGGTAATATCATGAGTTTCCATAAGTTGAACTTAATGTGGGAATTAGGCTACAGAATCAAGGCCACTTCACTTCATGATATTTATGATAAAATAAAAATATAAGATGGTGCATAGATGAAAATAGATACAAACTGGAACATTTGAACAGTTGTTGCAGTTTGCAAAGTAGAGAATAATATCCACGTTAGCTTTATGAATGCGATGCATGGTGGCATAGGTAGGACTTCTTCTTCACAGCTAGAAGGTTCTTACTTGGACCCCCAGCTGGACCAGCACCTTCCTCTTCAGTTTGCCTGTTCTCTCTGCACTGTTTCCATTCCATCTTATTTTCATTAAAATTGGGTAAAGATGTTAATTCACCTATGAATATGGAGTTAGAACACTTACTGCTCCTAATGGACTAATGCTAATGCTAGGTTCTGTTCAGGTCAGGATGATTAAAATGCAGAGACTGGATTTCCCTATGGAGATAATAAAGTGAGTTAACCTTAACATTATACAATATATGGAGAAAAGTATTGGGACACATTGAATTCAGGTGTTTCTTTTCTAACAGGGGTCTGGGATACAAAACAATAATGACAGATATAATAATGTAGTTTTATATTGTGATAGATATCATTGAATTGCATTGGTTAATTTTGTTAAACTTCAAGGAAATATTGATGTTTATATCTCAAATCAGCATGAACAGGACATCTTACAGCTTTAGCCATGATGTGTCCCAATATTTTTGTCCATATAGTTTATACACATCAATATTTCCTTGAAGTTTAATGGGAGATTTTTCTTCCTAAGTGAGATGTGAAGAAAGTAGATGGTTGGTTGTGAGAGAAAATTATTATTTACAGTCAGTTTTAGAAATTTTGAGGTAGAACATTTCAAATCATAGTCATGGATAAAAAAAAGAAAACAAAATCAATGTTTAACAAACAAATTCAAAACCAATGCAATGCAATGATATTTATCACAGTATAAAACTATATTATCACATTAGTCATTGTTTTGTATCCTAGACCCGTTAGAAAAGAAACACCTGAATTAAATGTGTCCCAATACTTTTGTCCATATAGTGTATTTTCATAGAACATTACACATGAAGCTGAAGTTGGACTTAGAGAACATTATTTCATCTTCAATGTAAATAAAAAAGGGAGTAAGGTTGAGTTGAGCTGTTGGTTTTAATTGTTTGACCAACTGTACCTGGTTCAGAGGAACTCAAGCCTGCAGTAGCTGTAGCCTTACAGTTACATATTTTAATAATTGCTCTAAAAATACATTTTATGACTAAAAATAAACTTTTTAGGACTTTTGTCTGATTATTAAAAGTTTCACAAACACCTAAATCCAGGAACACATCGGCAAGTGCACTTCTTTAATACTGTCCTGTAGAAGCCCTAATAAAGTGATAATGTGGTTACCATGGCAGCCAGCTGGCTCTTGCCGCTTGGCCCTTTATTGTCGCACCAGCTGACCTGTAGTGTTCACTTTCTAACGAGATTTTCAATGAAGGGTGAATCTGTCATGTTGCCTTCGAAGGTTAATTCTCATATGTTAATTAAAGTATATGCACTTTACATGTTTGTATATTGGTCAGATGTTCCTGCAGATTCATCCTCCTTCAAAAAAAACTATAAGTGGATGTTGATGTTTTGATGATTGGGCACTCTAGTTACCCCGTCCCCCGAAGGGGAGGCAAGGGGTATTGTTTTTGGTTCGATTTGTTTCTTGTTTGTTTGTTAACACTTTAGCAGCAAAACTATTGGTTGAACTCATACCAGATTGGGTTTATAGCTTGCCAGTGACCCAGAATACATGTGATTACATTTTGGGAAGTTCAAATTTTTAATGAATTTTTAAAATCTTTTTTTTTTTTTTTCCCACTTACTTATAATGGCCGAAATTTGTCTAGGCTCTCTCTGTCTGTGCTTACATCAGCACACGCATAGACATGATGACATCAGCTGGATCGATGCTAAAATAAACTACAATACGTGCGAGGGGCGGGGCTTGTTGCATTAGATTACAGATAAAGGATAAAGAGGATTATAAACCGGTGATAAACCAATCCATTTAGGTGAATTTTGACTAAAGGATCGGATACATATGCGTGTTTATTCTGCTGCCTACCTAATGCCTTTAATTTGGGGAGGTCTCTGTGTTTTTCAACATCTGTTTTGTATCTGCAAGAGTGCACAGGGTGCCCAGTTCTCCTATACGGTACATTAGCAGAACATATCCATTTGCATGCATGATTTAGGTCTTGGCTGAGCATCAATCTTTCATCGCCTCTTGCTGCTTTCCATGATGATGCACGCATGCATTTTCTGCGCAGGGACACGAGCACTCAAATCATTTACCCAAATTTGTATAAGTGGGTGCTTGTTGTAGTCTCCATCAATAACCACAGTGCTTCAGCAGCCAGTGCTTCATATCAATAAAGCCTGTTCAATTTGAGTAAGTGAGACGAGTCAATAACGGAGGCTCCTGCTTTGGTGTGCGATGACGAAGGAAGGCTCATTATTGATGGTGTAATCACATATTGGCTGCATTTAAGAGGCCAAAGGTCAAGAAGCCAGAGGACAAAGGTGACTGACTCATCTCCTCCTTCCCCTCAGCTGTGCAGAAACACACCACAGCTCTGTACTTTATTATAGTCAGGAAAATGTGCAGTAGCAGCAGAGCGCACACACACACACACACACACACACACACTGGCAGCACTGTGCCCTGTGGCCACTGTAGGTGGTCAGTCATCATAATTATGTGGTGTCCTTTGGGATCATCTCACCGCTGTTGATTAAGCCAAAGGCTGAGTTCATGATAGGACACAATGGCTCATTTTCTCTGCCTCTCTGGTTCACATTATCAACTGTGTTTGTACAAGTTGCACAACCTTCATGTTGTATTCAGCATAATGTTTAAGGCTGGAGCTCACATGTATTTCTTAACTAATCTACCAGTTACTTTCTTGATTAAAACTGCGTATGACTTTCATCACCAATTTGTCATCAAATCTGTAAAACCCCAGTCATAGCCTAAGTATCACAAATCCGTAAGTCTTTCCGTGATTACGCACCTGAATCTCTTTCCTCATGGTGAACAATTTCGAAGATCAAAGTGTACTCCACCATAAACACTGTATGTGTATACAGACAGAGCTGGTAGGTCACTCGGGCGTTTTCGGAAATTTGTTGCGACGTGCTTTGTGGGCAGCGGGGTTCCACGCACCTGCTTTCGCTTGGTTGACACATTTGTTGTTGCTGCTTCTGCGTCTGTGTGGAGCTCGGCTTCCCACAATGCACATTGCGACAAATTTCCAAAAATGCCCGAGTGACCCACCGGCTTGGTTTGTAAACGAATGGATTGTTTATGGTGGAATACACGTTGAAATTGTTCACTGTGAGGGAAGAGATTCAGGTGCGTAATCACGGAAACACTTATGGATTCATGATACTTAGGCTATGACTGAGGTTTTACAGATTTGATGAAAAATTGGTGATGAAAGTCGTACGTAGCTTTAAGCACTTAACACAAGGCTGTGCAATATTACCAAAAATATGATCACAACATTTTCATCATCACTGTGTGTCCATAGTAGAAGTTTCCCATTAGAAAATTCTTAAAAGTAAATACCAAAATTCATAAAATGACATCCTTCATTTCACAAAAATCTCCTTTTTTGGGGGGAGGACTACACAGATCATACCCTTAAGAAAATAATCGACAGCGTTGTTGAACTTTTGTACCTGGCTAACATACATTTTAAATGGCCCATTTGTAGTGTAATTATGGTATTTAACAGAAATAATCACACTAACTTGTGGATTTGTTGCACAAATGTCACTAGCACATGCCCCTAGGCTAATGAATTTATTTCAATATGTTTTTAGTGGTACATAAGCATTTGTCTGCACTGAATTGTCCAGATTTAGTCCACATGAACAGAGTTAATGTGCTACTGCTGAAGAAATACTGACAGTGAATTACTGTAAATCTGTGAGCTGCAGTTCCCTATTGCAGCTCTTCTGAACATGCAGTGAGTATGATTTACAGATGAGAACTTATGTTAGAGTGTGAAAATGTTTCTGATTCACTAGAAAACTCCAGTGGGACAAAGTAGCCACATGATAACGGAAACACTGCAGCTGTATGTACATGCAAATGTACCAATATTTACTTCATCTTTATAGTCAATATTGTAATAATGTTGTTCCAAATGATGCAAAAATGACTGTGGTCAGATAACAATAACAAAAAGCCATCACACACAGCCTGAGCCTTTGAAACCAGAGAAATCTGGTCAATTTGTTAGAATATGGTTGCAACTAAAGCAGCATTTTTTAGGAGATGAGATGGTTGTGGCTCATATTTTAGGTTGTGATTGTACCTCAAAAGATCATCACATGATCTTTTTGGTCACATCATATGGTTTACTATTGTATGATTAGCCTGTTTATTTATGTATGTATGTATGTATTTATTTATTTATTTATTACTTTTTTTTTCTCCTCTCTCTTCTTCCCTCCTTCTTTAATATCATATTCTTGTTCTAGGAAATGTTATTGTAAGCCCCTTTTTATGTATTTGGCTGTAACCGTTCAGCCTGAGCAAACTTTCTTATATCTGTCATGTTTAACAGTTTTCTTCCAGTGTATTAGTACTTCATAATCTGTATGATGTTTTATGTTGGTCGTTTTTCCAGGACAGCAGATGGAAATTAGCTTCTCTGCTAAACCTGGTGCATGCATCTTGTTCTTTGCAACTAATACCAGTACACACTGTCCTGTAACTAAATAAATAAATACAAATTCCAAATGAAGTGGAAAGTGGTATCGTTACATTAGCCGTTAACATCTGGTCTTGGAATTCTTCACTAAATTCTTGTAGCTTTTTCAGTTTTACCTGTGCTGAGCTGCTTTTTATTTGGTTTCTGTTCTGTTTGAAGAGTTCCCACAGTTTTTATGATTGGCTTCAGGCTTCTTTTGGATAAAGTCTTCTTTTCAGTATGTGCAGGAGTGGGAGCATGCTGAAAAATTAATCAGGGATGAAGGTAGATTGATTACATAGACACAACGTTCCACCACAAATAATAACACGATCGCATATTTCTATTCACATCAAGTAGTTTCTGTCTTTGCTTGAGAAGAACCTGTTTTTTCTTTATTATTTGAAGAATTCATTTATATCCCAGAGCACAAACTAGACTTAGACATAAGCACTACATTATTACACAAACCCCTTAAAAGTGCTACCACATTTTAACAGACTAAAATGAGATTTAAAGATTACCAACACCGGACCTAATCTGTTTGTAGCCTGAAGTGAAATGTGAAAAAAAAACAACTTTACTCTGGAGATAAAACTGCCTTAGTTTCTTAAAAAATGTAGTTCTCCGGTTTTATTTTCTCTTCTGTGTGTCTTAAACTTTGTCAACTTTCATAACTACTTTTGATGGTAAGTGTGTGCAGCTGTTGCAGGCATTCTCCCATCATCATCATCAAGTGTAAATGACAAAGGCCATTTGTTCTTGAAAACCAAGAGAACAAATTAAAGGAATCTCTGAGAAAAAAAAAAAAAGAAGTAACGCCCCAAAATGAATGTGACAGCCTGCCTTTCACCAGCGAATGAGTCAGCCAGCACATCTGAAAACGGTACTACAGCATCAACACCTGGTCAGGGAACCTCCGATAGTGGCTTTCCCAGGGATCTGCAATCACCTGACATTTTCACACTTTTTTGTCTCTGCCCTCAGTAATTTCAAAAAGGCTGAATTTTTAAAGGTTACATCCATTACACGCCATTAAATAATTGCTTGTATTTTCTTTACTCAGTTTTCTTTTCGGGGTTTTCTTTGTGAATTTTGTCTTTGCTACTTGTCATCACAGCATCCAAATACACTGACTCACTCAAGCAATCCAGATATGGTATTAACTTTTGAGCGATTAAAGTTTTTAGAATATGTTGACACGTATGTTTTATATCATAAACCTGCATTTCACTGAAAATAAACTGAGCTAGGGTTTTTATGTTGCTTTTTTTCTGCTTAGTTATATTTGTTCGTGTCTATTTAATGGGTCATTTGGTACGATTAAGAAGAAAAATGTACTTATTCCATAGTATTTAATGCAGATAGTGGTTCAGACCTATAATTCTGGAACATTTAAAAGATTGAATATGTAAGATTGATGTGTTTTTGTGACGTGAGTCGGTGGTGCTGGGATCCTCTATGTTAAAAGAAGTTAAAAGTATTCACATTCATTCCTCAGGTAGAAGTATAGAAACTAGGGTTTAAAAAGTATCAACTCAAGCTTTTTACTCGAGTAAAATGTAAAAGTACTGGTTTCAATACTACTTAAGGTATAAAAGTAAATGTAAGGGGGTAAAATGCCATTAGGACAAAAGCTTAGGTGGTGCCACAGGAGTCTATAGTTCACTACCCACCTCCCCAAAAAACATTTTTCTAAGGCCATAATGATTATAATGTTATTTTAAAATGTTAATGTCGAAACATTTGGGATACACTAGTCTACCTGTTTCAGCTGCATATATGCCCATTGAAAATGAACGTATTTTAGTCCAATGCAAATGTATTAAAGAACCATATAAGTGTTCTACTGAGCATTAACATGTGTTTAATGGAGCGGAAGATATGATGAACAGTTGAATAAGTATAAGTATTGGAATGGTGCAAAAAGTCAGGTGTGATGGATCACATACAAACCAATAGGGTGTCAGAATGGTATATGTTTATACTTCTTATCCAGCAACAGTCAAATTCACTCTATCCAGATGGCACCATTTATCTGGATAGTTTTTTTTTTTTTTTTTTTTTTTTTTAATTTATTTGAACAATGACAAGCCGGAATAAAAACAAATGAAATAGGAGTAAGAAGGTTATTTTTAAAATGTAAGGAGTAGAAGTAAAAAGTCGTCTGAAAAATAATTCATCCAGTGAAGTATAGATAACCAAAATTTCTACCTAAGTAAGGTAACAAAGTATTTGTATTTTGTAACTTGCCACCTCTAACACATAACGCATGTCTCTTATAGGCTCAATAATTAAGGTTAGCACGTGTTTAAGTGAAATTTATGTTGGTCTGTTTTGTGCTAGAAGCCATTTGTTGATGTTAGCTGACTCAACTTAAAGTGACTTTCCATTTCTTTACATCCATCAATAGGGGTGTGTATTGGCAAGAATCTGGCGATACGATACAAGTCACAATACTAGAATCTGATATGATATATCACGATATGCCATGATACTGTTAAAAAGGCAATTTTTTGTTTGTTTCTTTTTTTTAAATGATTTTTTCCTTGAAGAATTGAATTACACCAGAAACATGCACAAATACTAAACACATTTTCATTTGATCAGAACAGGATCTAATGCTATATCACAAAGTTTTTCCTGTGTTAAAACTTAAATTATGTTTTACAGACATTACAGTTTAAGATCCTGCTCAAATGTTCATATTCTATTAGTTCATAACTAACATCATAACATTATTTTTGTGAGATCCCAACATAGGAACCAACATTATTTAATAAAAGATTGTTAAATAATAATACATAAAATATAAACAAAAAACCAAAAATTAACCTCCACAATATCTGCATTTGAATAAATACCTAAAAATACAGATACAGTACTTTTTAATATGGATACAGTATTGTGAAATGAAATATCGCGATATATTGCAGAACCGATATTTTCTTACACCCTTATCCATGAAACCTACTTAGAAATGTACTGGGACAGGTAAAATATAAATCCTTCACTGATTATATGTCACCTTAATGTATGAGTTGAGTTCATGCATTGCTGTCCCTCAGTTTTTTGTTGACGTTAGTGAAGTTCACTTTTATTTTCCCTGTAGGGAAATTTATTCTCTGCATTTAACCCATCCCAGTCCATTAGGAGCAGTGGGTGCCCAGGGACCAACTCCACATCTAACACAGTACCTTAGTCAAGGGCACTGAAGGAGAATTAACCTAACATACATGCTGTTCATTGGCAGTAGTAGTAGCTGGTGTTGCACATTGTTGCTGTAGAATCAGACGAGGGCATTGAAAAACCTAGGAGCAAGTGAAAGGACTTTAGATGGAAATTTAGGGTGACTGGCTGATATTATGGAGTCACTAACTTAGAAATGGGGTTAACAACAAATGACCAACTCCCAGTGCAACACAGCCTTCACCACAAAATTCACATCAGAACATGTCTACAAATACAGATCACCTTTGTGTGAAGTTTTAGTAACTAAGAAGGAAAGAGATTTATGGGAAGAGAACAAGTAAGAAGTGCATATGTAGAACTTTGGGGTGAATGTTGGGAGTCTGCAGTAAGATGCCATACTGAGGGTCACTGCATTATTCCATGGCAGTCCAAATGTGTGTGTGCGTGTGTGTGTGTGTGTGTGTGTGTTGCTGTGCAGTGGAGGTGGATGTGGCGTGAAGCACTTACTGTCTTATATAACGCTCAACTTTGGCCAAGAGACGACCAGTGTACACATGTGAATGCATCTGCCTCCCTGTGCCCTCAGGTGTGTGTGCGTGTGTGTGTGTGTGTGTGTGTGTGCGCACTTGTCCCTCTGTCAGATCCCTGCCTTTCTGCATCTCTCTGAGGACTGCAACACAGCACACAACTGTCAGTTGTGCAGTGAACTAGCACAGGCAGTCCTCACCATTTTCTTTTTCCAAAAGCACTTAAAGTAGGGGTCTCACATCACTATGCTGCTGGAAGCTCACTGACTTTGTCTTTATGAGATCCAGCCCAAACTTAGGACACAAGTTGATGTATGCAAATTCTATTTTATGTACATTATCCAGTGGAATTCCTGATGTGTATTGTTATTGTGCATTTCCAGCAAATGCCATTGCAGTCAGTACCAGTAAAGAAGATGTAGTAGCTTGTTAAATGACATAGATGAAAAAAGGCCTTTATTCCAGGTAAAGATCTCATTTAGAGTTTAACGAAAATATCTAAAAAGTATATCTTTAATGTAGAATCCTGAAGAACACTGTTTCATAAAACCAGGAATACGTACAAGAAGGTTGTCTTTAAGAAGGCATCATTTCCATTTCATCTTAGTGTGTTTTCCTTTAGTTATCTATTAAACCGTTATTTTAGCTTTATTATGGTGTTATCCCCACAAACCTCTTGAGAATTAAGCAGTTCGGAAAATGAATGAATGAATGAATGAATGAAAAATCACAATTAAGTCATTATAAACCAACAATAAGCAATTCACTAAAAATAACAGTAAATCTCAAGAATAATTGATGTAATTAGAATGTAAAGAAAATGAATCAACTTATCATCAATCGCTAAGTATAACATTTCCTGAAATTAAAAATGTAAATTGTTGTAAGAATTATTGTAGTTCAAGATCTGTCTGAATGTTATTCCAATTTGTACGAAGGGACTTGAAAAAGTTTGCAGAAAAAGCACATAGCTTTGACATGCTTTAACTCTCATGGCCCTCAGTTTCACACAGATGGAATTCCAGGCTGGTGTCAATGCTTGCAGAAGTGTAATGACCTAGATGGAGCATATGTTGAAAAATAAACATCACATCACTTCAACCGTTTTTATTTTTTATTATTTCTTTTTCCACAAACTTTTTGAAGCCCCTTCGTACAATGATGGTTTAATCTTGGTTTAAACAGCATCATGCCATCATTTGAGCATGTATGATAAGGGCTAATTTGAAAAACAGCAATGTAAGTGTGTATACAGACAATAGGAGCCTCATAAATAAAAAAACATCCAATGCTACAAAGTTTAGTCTTTGGGCTAATGTTAATTCATTTTAAATAACTTTTAAATGCAGTAAAACAGTTAAATACATTTGTTGGAGTTCAATAATTACATCAATAGATATGTTCTTTAGGATTGTTTATTTATTTATTTATTTGTTTGTTTGTTTGTTTGTCTGTTTGTTTGTTTGTTTGTTTGTTTGGTTAATTCATTTATTCCTTCCCCTTTTGTACCAAGATGATCCTGATGTTAGTCCTGGTTCAGAGTTGTGGTCCTTTTTGGATCCACTTTACTTTTCCACAAGCTGGAAAACCACCACAGACCCACCATATTAGTATTAGTATTGGTATTAGTTTTAGTATTAGTATTATCCATTCATCCATCCATTTTCTACAGTCTTAGTATTAGTATTAGTATTAGCAATAGGATTAGTCCTAGTCTTAGTATTACTTTTAGTAATAGTATCATCCATCCATCCATCCATCCATCCATCCATCCATCCATTTTCTACAGTATTAGTATTAGTCTTAGCAGTAGGAATAGTCTTAGTCTTATTATTACTATTAGTATTAGTATTATCCATCCATCCATCCATCCCTCCATCCATTTTCTACAGTCTTAGTATTAGTATTATCCATCCATCCATCCATCCATCCTGACTGACTGAGAACATAGTCGTTAAAACTTAAAATCTCTGATCACTATCATATCTTTTGGAATTGTCAGGTCATCCAAAATTATTTGCAGGAGATTCACAAACACATCAACAATGTATTTGGAACAAATATGCCTTTCAAATGTTAAACTCTGTTTTTGGGTGATGTAGTTTTTAAAACCTGGAATAATAATGATATGAATGATTTATTCATTTCCTTTTTGAGGTATTGTCTAGACAATAAGGCACCCCTCCCTCATAGTTTTGTTACACAAATGTTATTAATATGTAAAAGCACTGGAAAAGCATCTTTTGCAGAAACTGATGTGAGTCTATTTCTGTTGCTTATTCAAATAAAAAGAGAACAAAAAAACTCAAAAATTTAAAATCTCTGAAACTTTTGCAGACAGTTCTAGTTTTAGTTGATCTTATTAGTGTTGATATTCCAACATCAGTCACTGATCTAAGCAGTTTGTGAGTTTGGACCGGAAAAGTTATGGAACGAGACAGGCACTGAGCCTGTTTACATGCACATGTAAACAGGCTCAGTGCAGAATAATCTGCAGTTATCAGATTATTCAAGTGACCATGTAAACAGTATAATCTGATCTGTTTGATCAGATAACAGCAGTAATCAGATTATGAGAAATCAGATTAACACACCTACTCTGATGTCTTCCTGCATGTATACAGGTTCATCTGATTTATTTTGTTCTTTTACGTCTGCACATGTGTAAACATGATTGAAATTACAGAGAATGGAAGTTACGTAGGCAAACAGTAACAATAGCAGGAAGTTTGAGTCTACCATCACTATGAACGTATGTACTCCAAAAGAAATAATGGACTGGAGTATCTAAACCAGGGTTTTATATTATCACATTTCTCAAGTGCATGTAAATGCAGCAGATCTGATTCTTACAATAGTAATAATAATAATAATAATAATAATAATAATAATAAAAGCTTAATTTGTATAGCACCTTTAAAAACAAAGTTTACAAAGTGCTTTGACAGAGGGCACAACAGCAGGATACAAGAAGCAAGTAAAAACACTAAACAGAAGCAACACAATAAGAAAGATGTGTACAACAAATGCAAAAAATATGGTACTTTGAATAAATAAAATGAATCGGAGTAGAGAGGGCAGGCATAACGTAACACGATGCTGTTAAATCAATGCAAAAATGAATAAATGAGATAAAACAACATCATGTATGAGAATATAAATTAGTAATCACACAGGATAAAATCACATTTAAACTAGAAGCACTCGGAGAGCGCAGACCTCCGCCAAGGCTGATCAGTGCCCCCCCCCCCGTGGGCCCCCCCACGCCAAGGAGGTTATGTTTTTGCCAGGGTTTGTTTGTCTGTCTGTTTGTTTGTTTGTCTGTCCGTTAGTGTGCAACATAACTCAAAAAGTTATGGACAGATTTTGATGAAATTTTCTGGTCTGCCCCCCCCCCCCCCCCCCCCCCCGTGGGCCCCCCCACCCCCGATCACCACCAAAATTTAATCATTTCTTCCTTATCCCATTTCCAACAAACCCTGAAAATTTCATCAAAATCTGTCCATAACTTTTTGAGTTATGTTGCACACTAACGGACAGACAAACAAACAGACAGACAAACAAACAGACAGACAAACAAACCCTGGCAGAAACATAACCTCCTTGGTGGAGGTAAAAAGTTAAAATTAAAAATTAAAAAGGGACAGAAATCACATAAAAGCAAGTCTATAAAAATGTGTTTTAAGAAATGATTTAAAAGATGTCACTGATTCCGCAAGCCTTATTTCCTTGGGCAGGCTGTTCCAAAGTCGAGAGGCCCTGATGGAAAAGGCCCGGTCACCTTTCGATTTAAACCTTGACTTTGGAACAGCCAGGAGCCCTCTGCCCGAGGATCTAAGGCTGTGTACTGGCTCGTAGTCAACTAGCATCTCATCTATATTGCTAGGGGCCAGACCCATTCGGGCTTTAAAAGTGATCAGTAAAATCTTAAAATCAATTCTAAAACACACAGGGACCCATTGGAGGGATGCAAGGATAGGGGTGATGTGATGTCGCCTGTTAAAACCAGTGAGAAGCCTAGCTGCGTTCTGTACCAGTTGGAGGCGAGACAGTGATTTTTGGCTGATGCCGGACAGAAGTGAGTTGCTGTAATCGAGTCTGGTAAATATGAATGAATGGATGACTGTTTCCAGGTCGGTGTGTGGGACAATTGGTTTGATTTTTGAAATGGTTCGTAGATGTAAAAAACAGGACTAGATAACTTTATTGACGTGTTTGGAAGGAGAGGTCTGAATCAAATATTACCCCAAGATTTCTTGCAGTGGGTGTGATGTTTGAGGAGAGAGGACCGAGGCTATTTTTTATGGCAATGGTGGAATTTGGTGGACTGAACAGTATAGCAGTATATATATATATATATATATATATATATATATATGTATATATATATGTATATATATATATATATATATATATATATATATATATATATATATATATATATATATACACACACACACACACACAGGGTGGGGAAGCAAAATTTACAATGAACATTTAGTTGTTTTTTCTCAGCAGGCACTACGTCAATTGTTTTGAAACCAAACATATATTGATGTCATAATCATACCTAACACTATTATCCATACCTTTTCAGAATCTTTTGCCCATATGAGTAATCAGGAAAGCAAACGTCAAAGAGTGTGTGATTTGCTGAATGCACTTGTCACACCAAAGGAGATTTCAAAAATAGTTGGAGTGTCCATAAAGACTGTTTATAATGTAAAGAAGAGAATGACTATGAACAAAACTATTATGAGAAAGTCTGGAAATGGAGGAAGCAACTAAAAATGTACCAAAGCTTTTATTAAAGCTCTCAAATCCAAAATCCTAAAGGATCCAACCAAATCCATGAGAAAAATGGCAATTGAACTTGAGGTAGACAACAAGACCGTTAGAAATGCGGTAAAATATGATTTGAAGTTAAAATCTTACACAAGAACACCAAACACTTGTTGATAACAGCAACAAATCCAACTTCAGCAATTTTTGGGAATCATGTTTTTATCGCCGCCTTCTAGCCCAGATCTAAACCCTCTGGATTATGTTATTTGGGGCGCTTTAGAACATGCTACCAATAGAACATCACACAGCAATGTCGACTTTCTTAAAGATACTATTAAAGAAGAATGGGAGAAGTTGTCACCCAAATATTTGAGGAACACTTGCGCAAGTTTCAGGAAGCGTGTGAAGGCAGTTATTGAGAAAGAAGGAGGACACATAGAATAAAAACATTTTCTATGATGTCAATTTTCTTGTGGCAAATAAATTCTCATGACTTTCAATAAACTAATTGGTCATACACTGTCTTTTAATCCCTGCCTCAAAATATTGTAAATTTTGCTTCCCCACTCTGTATATATATATTGGAGTTGTTTAATTATCTGATTATTCCCAGTTATCAGACTTTTACTGTCATGTAAACAGGCTCAGTGGGTCTGAACCTGGGTTTCTGCATCCTGAACAGGGTTAAATGTGTTATTGTTCTTGACCCAGCTTTACTTACACTCAGATAGTATGTATAGTCAGTGACAATAGGAGGAGCAGAGGAGTATTAGAGAAATACAACAGCTTTTACACTCTCTTGATTGTCTCTGAAATAAATGTTGTTTCTAGGTGTTGTTTGCTCTTGGAGGATTCTGTTGGGTTTCTGTAAATTGGCTTAGAGTCTGGTTTCGACCAACTTGATATGTAAAGTGTCATGAGATAACTTTTGTTATGATTTGGTGCTATATGAATAACATTTGATTTGATTTGATTAGGTGTGCAACCTATTATTTGTAATAATTGTGATTACTTTGCATGTGTGATAATTTTCACAGTTTTTTTTTAAGTAATAGAAATAACCTATTTTATCATTATTTCCACATCATCATTGACTGTCTCATTCTTCTGCTGGAAATCAAGCATTGCAGTGATTTATTTTGGTTTTATTTTATTTTATTTTATTTTTTTTTACCTTTTTTGGCCGTAGTACTCTACATCTACATACTCTACATACTCTACAAACTCTACTCTACAACACTCAGTTTATTTAAATCCAGGTTAAAGACCCACCTGTTCTCAGCGGCATTTGAATAGAGTTTTTATTCTTTAAGCTTCAAGTTTGTATTTGTTTTATCTGCTTATCTGTTTTATCTATTTTGTTTTGTTTTATTTTGTTTGTTTTTCTCATGCCTATACTTTTTTATTGCTTCTGCTGTAATGCTTTTAATGTTTTATGTAAAGCACTTTGAATTGTCTTGTACATGAAATGTGCTCTATAAATAAACCTGCCTACATGGTTTATTTTGATTTTGTTCTGAATATTTCAGTAATGGCCTTTACACATTTAAGTCAAGCCATATACCATGTTGAAATTGTATCAACAAAAGGCAAACAGAAATATTTGTATACTTTAAGTATCTTTAGAGATACAGTACTGGTCAAAAATGTGAGAGTGATTGGTTGTTTGTCTCTATATGTCAGCCCTGCAATGAACTGGTGACATGTCCAGGGGGTACCCCGCCTTTGCCCATAAGTAGCTGGGATATGCTCCAGCGACCCCCCCCCCCCCGACCCTAGTGAGGATAAAGCGGGTTCAGATAATGAATGAATAAATGAGTACGGCGCAAAAGTCCAAGACTGACTTTAGGTTTGTTGCTTTAGTACATTTCTAAAGATCACGCGCATGTTTTTCTCAGTCTGTGTTTCAGGTGTTTTTCAGGGATAAAACAACTTCTATAAACCAATGTGGTCGTATTTAGCGTCACCTCCCTTTGCCTTTAATATGTCTTTAACCCTTTTGTTCAGACAATATGAGATTTATTGCATTCATTTTCTGATGTTTTATACCAGGTTTCATTCAACACATGTCAGATGTTTCTGATTCTGTTTGTGCTGCTTATTAAGATAAGATAAGATAAGATAAGATAAGATAAGATAAGATAAGATATTCCTTTATTGATCCCACAATGGGGAAATTCACAGTGTTGTCAGCAGCAAACATACACATAAACATACACATACACGTAAAACAAAGTCATATAAATTTGAATAAAAAAAGTGTTTAAAAGGAGAGTGCAAATACGGTTTGATATGAATGTAGTGCAAAGGGTTATAAATATAAAAAATATATATATATATAAATAGGGATTTGAATATATACAGATTTGGACAGGTGTGGTTTTAGATATATAAATATGGTGCCTATAGACAGTGATGCATATAGACAGTGATGGACAACATAAATGGAATGGAGGGAGGGTTGTTATTACACCACATATGTAGACCACATATGTGGTGATCTACTGGGAGCAGGACTGATTGTGGAGTCTGACAGCAGAGGGAAGGAAGGACCTGCGGTATCTCTCCTTCGTACAGCGTGGGTGAAGAAGCCGGTCACTGATGGAGCTTTCCAGGGCTCTTACAGTTTCATGTAGGGGGTGGGAGACATTGTCCATGATTGATGACAGCTTTGCTGTCATTCTTCTGTCCCCCACCACCTCGACTGGATCAAGACTGCAGCCTAGAACTGAACCGGCTTTCTTCACCAGTAGTAGTTCAGTAGTAGTTCACTAGTAGTTACCATATGACTTATTGATTAACAGTTTACAGACATCTGGTTTTATGTGTGAGTTTGAATCAAATTAACACAAACTCACACAGTTTCTCACTAAGTATCTGAATAAAAATCTAATTTAGAGGATTTATTTGCAGAAAAATGGCAACAGGTAATGGGTTATTTTTAGATTTTCAGTAACAAGAAAACAAGTTCATTTTCATTTTCAGTTGCAGTTTTCAAACACTATATCATGCTCCTCACATCGCTGTAAGCTGTGGAGCTAAAATATTTCCAGATCAGCTCTGACTGATGGTTTAGGACAGTCCATTTTCCTCTCTATTCTCAGGGTTCTTGTCTGGAACAGACTTCTTGTCTCAACAGACTGAGAACAGAGAGGAAAATGGATTGTTTGATTTGGTACTTGTATGATTATTATGATTATTTCTGCCGCCTTTGTACACTCCACTCAGATTTACATAAGTGGTCATAGAAGTCTATATTCTTCAGTATGTTTTAAAATCTGAGTTTGGGAGATTTCACAATAATATGGAATATAAAAAATAATATTTCTATAAAGTAATGACTACCAGACAAAAGGTTGTACACTGGGTAGGTATTTGGATGGTGTAGCCTTAAAACCACTATCAAAACATTGTTTGTCTTCATTAATTTTATTGATTTTCTTTTGGAAGTGCATCGAGGGGTGGACATAACACCGGAGTGATTTATCCCAGAGTACAAATCAATGGGTATGATACAATGAGATACAACTTTATTTGATCAGAGAAATGGAATTGTTCAGGCAGCTGTGATTGTTTTATTGATTTTTTTTTTTTTTTTTTTTTTTTTTTTTTAGTTTCATGTTGATTGAAATCACAGCAGAAGCTTTTTCTGTCTTTGAGGAGGGTTCATGCTTTATATATACAGTACAGGTTTAAAGGTGACTGTTTTACATTATAACACATTCATTTGTCTGAAGTTGACCTCAGTCTAGTCATCGTCTGTCCTTACTCTGGCTTTCAGTTCATACTTTTCTCGTATTCTGACTTAAATAAAAATAGGTAAACAATGTTGTGTAAACCTAAAACCATCAGGAGAGGAAAAAAAGAAATCATTTAGAGCTTTCCCTGGGCCCAGTTTAGCACCAACAGATGGTTTGTATGTCTAAATGTGTGCATATGTTTACAGAGCATTGGCTGCTGCTTTATACTTAGTGCTTTGCTGTTGCTTTTTGTACAAGCAGGTGTGTAATCACAAAGGGACCATTCACCTGCAGTGGTTCCCTCCTCACAGTCCATTGATAAGCAACACATACATAAATAACCTTAGTGGAAGTCCGTTTGTGGTGTGTGGCTGCAGTCAGTCGATAATGTACTTATTATTATTTCAGTTTCTTTATTGATAAAAGTTGGGTAAATTTCTGGTTTTACTATAAACTCATCCTGTGTTGGGGCTTAAACCGTTCTGATTTATTCAAACCATTCAAAAAGGAACTTATGATTTTAAAATGTTGCATTCAAATTAAAAAGTATGTTATAGGGCTACACGATATTGGAAAAAATTGACCTTGCGATTTTTTTTTAACCCGTCAATATACAGAGTCTCCCAAAAAAATGTATACACACTTTAAATAATTGTAAAGTAGGTGTTTATTAAAATTCATTTAATTTTCAAAATGTAATAAAATTTACAAACATCATTATATTGTTTTGTCACCGCCTGTTCTCAAACTGACGTCCGTTCTGGTCCACACACTGGTGACATCGCCAATCAGTGGAATCGCTCACATCACCAAACAATTCCCTTGTGTGCATTTACGTTCAGTGGCTGCTCCCAATTCAGCGACTGTTGCAGGTCTCATAGCGTAGACTTTGTCTTTTACGTATCCCCATAAAAAAACGTCGAGTGGTGTGAGGTCTGGTGAATGCGGAGGGTATTATGAAACCCCCTCCTAAATTGTCTTTGCACTTCAACAGCATTTTCATACTTCATTTTAGAATGAGTTTCCTTTCTTCAGAGTTTAGTCTGGCTGCCATCATTAATTCCAATGGGTTTAATCTGCAAAGAAAAAACAATGATTAATTGAGTTATCAGCTGCTAAAGTGTGTATACATTTTTTTTGGGACACCCTGTATAGTGCAATATGAAAAAATACTCAGGAGGATATAATATCTATGTGATGCCGGTGTAAATTGTCAAACAAATTAGTTGTGTTTCCCATCATTGTGGCAACAGGTGCAAGACACTGTCGACACAGAACACATGTTTCAGTATCATCCTTCTTGCAGCCGAAATAATTCCAGGTAACTGACATTCCTTTTCTTTTTGGCACCGAGTCTTCTTTTACAGTGATTTTCTCTTGTTCATTACTCGTTTTTCAATGTTATTATCAGTGACTCACTCCATGTGCTGGGGCGTGGTCTGCTTCAGCAAACTGATGAAGAACGATTGTGACTGGTGGATCAGTAGATGCTTTTGGCCACTGGTAGTGGCTTGAGTCTTTATGGTTTAAGGTACTTGTAATATGTTTTAGTTAGTAAGTGATAGGTCCTTTAAAGATAGCTGATATTTTCATTTTAATAACAGTATATAACATGTTAACGAAGATGGTTTGATCACAAAATGTGTTTTATCACCTGCAGTAGTTTGGGAACATAGAGAGTAGGATTGTTATCGTCATTGTTAATTAATCTATTGATTATTTTCTTGATTAATCTGTTATTTGTTTTGTCCATAAAATGTCAGAAAATGGTTAAAAATCAGTGTTTCCCAAAGCTTATGATATCATCCTTAAGTTTATTTTTTGGTCCAAAACCACAAAAATACTGTGTGTCCGTCATAAAACTGAAAGGAAAAGGAAAATATTCATATTAAAGAAGCTGGATTAATAGAATTTTGAATTTTATCCCCAAACCAATGACGTAGTATCAGATAACTGTGGATTATTTAACTCTAATATACTAAACTGACATGGCTACTGTCAGATGGTTTTAGTGTTTAGCTTTCTTTTAGGATACATGTCAAAGCCAACAGGTTAAAGGTCTAATCCCAGTCATGCTCATGTTTAATCTAATCCTGGATATAGCTGTTTGTGGTGTGAACAGCAGCAGCAGCGGCGCAGTCTGAGATCTGCGCTGTTGCTTCGCACGAGTAAAAAAAAAAAAAAAAGAAAAAAAAAAGAAACGAAGAAAGGCTTCTGCGATCATCTGTTCCCCCTCAGCTATGTTCTCACTGCTGGCTTTAACACTAATCAATATTTCTAAGTTATATTTGAGAATGGCTCTCACATGCAGCTATGTGCAGGCAAAACACCCCAAACCCTAGTCAATACCCAGAAACATGCATCGAGTCTTAAAATAACACAGTGGAAGCTCGTTTCCTATAAATAATTTATTTATAGGTACAGCTCACAAAGAGCAGCATGCCTGAGCCCACATTGCTTAGGGAGCTGCTTTTTATTTTTAAAACAACCAAAACATAGCCCATTATCAAAATACAGCAGAACCTTTAAGATGGCTGCAGTGGGACCTGAAGGAAATGGGGCTGAAATTTGGCAAAGCAGTCCATTGATGAAATCCAAAAAAAAAAAAAAAAAAGAAGAAGAAGAGGCAGCATACGAGTCAGTATAAAATGATGAATGGTATAATCCAACCCCCCTTCCTCCCTCCTGCCACCCAGAAACACTGATAACATTCTCAGCACCACTCCCACCACCAGCGGTATTGCACGGTATTTGTCGCTTAGCAACCAGGAACATGTTGCGCCGTACTGTGTACACAGTGATAATGCAGCTTTTAAGAGTAGAGCTTAGCAGAGACTCAGGAGAGTCTGAAGTTCAGTCTGCTGTAGAGGGCAGGACAGCGGTCTGTGGAGGAGAAGTGACCGCACACTGGTTCCACAGCTGAGTCAGAGGCTGCAGCAGCTGGGTACACCGCAGGGTCATGCATAAACTGGAACATCCAAGGCCGTTCTCCAACCTGTAGTGCACAGGTGTCAAACGTACGGCCCGCGGACCAAAACTGGGCCGTCACAGGTTCAAATCTGGCCCGTGGGATGAATTTGTGAAATGCAAAAATTACACTGAAGATATTAATTCATTCATGCTCCAGGGTGTCAAAATCATTGTAGTTCATGTTCCACATACAGACCAATATGATCTAAAGTGGGTCAGACCAGTAAAATACTATCATAATAACCTGTAAATAATGACAACTCCAAATGTTTGTCATGGTTTTACTGTGAAAAAGTAAAATTACATGAAAATGTTTACATGTAAAACTATCCTTTCACAAAAAACATGAACCTGAAATGCCTTAAGAGAAGTAACTCCCATTTTAATAATATTCTGCCTGTTATTAAATGTTTGCTGTATTTGTAGGTCTACTGTGATCTGTAAATTCAAATGCACATGTATCGATGATAAACCGGGGTGTAATATCCTTAAAAACATTTTTTTGATCAGTTTTTAATTTATTTTCATTGTGCATCTCCTTAAGCACAACACAAAAAAAGAGAAAGAAGTTCACATTTTAGGATACAAGATTTTGTGACACACAAAGTATAAACTCCACCCCCCCAGAACAGATGGGGGGTTGAGATCCAACTTGGATCTCAAAATGCGAAAACCACTAATAAAAACAAATACACGTATATAGATGAAAATGAATATAATTTACAGATCTAAACACATAGGTGATCAGGATAGTCATAGAAAATTATGTCGCACTCTTTCTTTAACTATAATGTAAACACCATGTCACATACTAAGGGTTTTTTGACTGGCTGCATGCATCTGGGCCACTGACCTCTCCATCACAACTATATCTAGAGAATAATTGATCCATTGTTGCTGTGATAAAGTATGAGCCATCTCAATGCCAGCATTTTCTTGGCCGTAGAATAATGTTAAACTCGCAATCATTTTTCTTAACATTTTCAGGTTGTTCTTGTTATTCACATTTTTAAGGAAACTTTGTAGATGTCATCACGTAATTGTACTTTTTTCACTGATATTATTTTACTGGTCCGTTCTACTTCAGATCATTTTGGGCTGAATGTGGAACCTGAACTAAAATGAGTTTTACAGCCCTGCTGTAGTTCATTGGGTTTCATTGAAATTAGTAAATGGCTTTGTCATCTTTTTTATCTTGGTTTACTCATAATGGTGGACCAAAGTTAATCAGCGTCAGGGATGCACAGGTTCAAATCTGGTAATGACATCAGATGTGGCCTGATATGGACCCAAACAGCTGGTTATCATTCATTCATTCATTCATTCATTTATTTGTTTTGAGCAGAAGAAAAAAATTAAACATTTTTTGTGTACAAGGAACTAATATCAGAGTAAATACATTAATAAATAAAGGTGATCAAGACAATATAGCAATTGCCATGTACACCAGTAATAACAAAATAAATTCAATATGTACTGCTCATAAAGAAGTGGGAAGAAAAAAAACTTACTAAATCCCACCCCCATCTCACATCTATACAACATAACACATTACTTTTGCTTCCTCAGTGATATAATAACATCTGTTTAGAGTCCTAATAATGTAAATAACCAAAAGAAAACAGATTAGGAAAACGGATGTATATTACACTTAGTAACTATCTAAATGATAGTCTGCATAACTTAGAATACAATATATTTAAGCAATAATCACACATCAATGATAAAGGCAATCAATTCAGTGCAAATCTCATATTCTACGTGTGCATACTATGTCAATCTGCAAGTGTAACTACTTCCTAAACAGTCTAAACACAGAAGGCAATGATATCCCAACCTCAAGTCTAATAGCTTCCAATAATTCAAATGCAGTTGATTAAATTACAAATTAAGTCCTTGCAAAAATAAATCTCTTCTTACTAGTGTAAGAACAACAACAACAAAGACTCTGCAGTTTGGAGGTTATTACATCTTCTCTACCAACTATAGCTTTTACAAAGTTTCTGGTGCATGGTTATTGTTTCAGTGTTGAAAGCAGTGGTTAACAACCTTTTTTGGCTTATGACCCGATTTTAACATCACACATTTCTGGTGACCCAAGACATTAAAAACAAAGACATTTTTTTTCTAAAATTAATTTGTTTTTGATCATGTAATAGATTGCTATACTATGTTGCAATAAACATAAATTTTAGACAACATTTAAGCTATATAATGGATATTATTATGGGCGGAGGCAGAAAAGCCAGGTGTAGATTACTGCACAAAGTAAGAATTTTATTTTCCCTAGTCAGGATATGTACAGTCTGTCCATCTTGGATTTAAAAGACTGCAAATTAATAAACAAACAATAACTCAAACTACAAATTATGAAAGAGCTGCAGCATCTGAAACTGACCACAATGAACATTTGACAGATAAACAGTACCACAGTGCTTCAGTTTCAGCTTCAGTTTGTCATGTCTTTTATGGATTGGGACTGTCTCTGTCAACTCAACATATATTTTTAGTAGTACGTTTTTATTTATTTATTATCTTATTTTTTTTTTATCAATTACTAGAAATTTCAGGTGATCGCATTTGAATTCCAGGCGACCCCACGAGGGGTCCCGACCCCAAGCTTGAAAAACACTGGTTTAAAGTAAAGTCAGATGCTTTTACTGAAAAGAACACACAGTGTGGATGGAGCATGAGGTGGACAGTGGATCGGTTCAGCTCACCAGCCCAGACTCTTTGTAGTTGGTTCACATCAAAGTCACACCCCCCCTCACTCATCTGAACAACCCACTTTCACCAACAGGTCTCACTGTGTGTTGGTGGTTTTACTAAAACTAGATTTAAACCCAGATCTAAAAATGAAAACAAGTCTTTGAGCAGCACTGAATGATATATAAAAACACCCTTAATATATTCAACTTGAAATCCTGCTCATGCTGAACATGTTTGTTTGGAAAAGAGCAAACATGTTTATTTTATCCTTAATAAAGAACACATGATGACCTTCTCCAAAATTACTGTTGTTGTATAGAACAGTTTTTCACAGCAAAAGATTGTTTAATTCAAGATTTATTATATTACTGAACTGACTGAAAACAACCACTAGTATTATGAGTATTTATGTGCACTGCAAATTATTTGGTTCATATAAAGATAAAAAAAAAAGTTTTTAGAAGATTTAAAAGATTTAGAAGTGTTAGATAATTTATCTTGTTTTAAGAGTTAATTTCTTATTTCAAGTCTTCATACATCTGTAGACATGCTTATTTCTAGATTTAACAATCTTAATTCAAGAAATCTTGTCAAGTGAAATTATCTTGCTGTATGGACAGATATTTCACTTGTTTTGAGTACCTTTTCCTCAGATGTAGTGTTTTTATCTTGTTTTTAGACACCCCTTTTTTGCAATGTGGACATTTTGCTCTTCAGTCAATCAAATTTTATTTATATCACGTCCCATCATAATAAAAGTGAACTGATAACAGTTTACATTTACAGCTGGTCTAAACCAGACTCTTAAAGGAGTGATATTTTGCTTTTTTAAATGGAATTAACTGATCAGAATGTACCCACACATTTACAGTGTATTTACAGTTTTTTAATCACATCTATATCATGGTATCATCAAGAACAAACTCATGCTCATGATCAAAATAACAATGTGTCTTATATTCGTCGTGTTTCGTGTCATCTGACAGTTTTTATTAGAGCCCGACCGATATGGGATTTTTGGGGCCAATGCCGATACCGATATTGGGGGCTAAAAAAAGCCAATATCCAATATATCAGCCGATATGCGATATTGGCCAATAACCGATATATTGGGCGAAATATGTAATACGAACACTGATCTACACAGGATATAATAATCTTATATTAGATAATTGTGGACAGGTGGATAAACAGTTGCATGAATCTTTGTTTATCTCACAAATATAATTTACACAACTTTCAAATGCAAACCATGTAATCACAAAAATAATTAGAGCAAAAAATATTACTTCCCACACAATTATGTTTTCACTCATAAATTTTGATGTGTCTGCCTCACGGCACTACAACCTCTTATGTGGACTAAGGACTAAACTGAGCATGTGCAGAGTGAATTAGGTGAGTCCTAAGTTGTTCCTGATTGGAGCCATTGCAACAGTTACAACTGACCCGTGTTCCAAGTGTCCCCAGTCTCCCCTACACTATTAACACCCAGGCCTGTCTGCAGAATGAAACTGTGAGGTAGACAGGAAGTGCACGGACATCGGTGTGTGTGTGTGGGGGTGAATACTTAATAAGACGGGGGAGGTCTGTGATTTTCGGGGGGGGGGGGGGGGGGGGGGTAGTGCCGTGATTATGTGTGTAGCTCCATCATTATGTGATTGTGTGTGAGGGGTGATAGCGTCATTGTCTGGGCAGGAGTGAAAGTGAAACTGACTCGCTTTAAATTTCCTCTTATTCTCCAGCAGCACACACACACAGGAGCAGCGAGCAACAGAATCTCCACGCAGCAAAAAAAAGTTAATATATCAGCTACATCGGCTACATATTGGCTGATGTTGATTAATTGGTGATACGCTATAATCGGCCCGATTAATCGGGCTCGAGTTTTTATTATAGTTCTGTTAGCTTAGTTCTGTTTTAGAAAGAAAGCAGTCGCAGTAAAACCACAAATCACCTCCATTTTCTATTCATTTGGGTTGTTTCTCATTAGATCTCATCGTCAACATGGCCTTTCCGTTAGTCTTGATTAACAGAGTGACTCATTACTCCCTCTAGTGGTATATATTCACAGTGATGTGTCGGGGCCTGTGGCTATGAATAAATTTGGGTCATATCTCTGTAATACAATACAGTGGTATGTATGACATAATATCAGAAGTTCATTTTAAACACTTATTATACTTTTAGGCCCTTTTGAATGTTTTAAAATAAAATTACTAAATAAACCTCCTTTGATACATTTTGGATTTTATCAGTCTGTCATTCTGCATTACCTTAAAAGAGTGATATTTAGATTTTTTAAATGGAATTACGCAATGGAATTTTAAAACATTTCCCTGTGGTCTACATAAACTGTAAATGCTATGTTTGGGTCTGAATTCTTCATTAATTCAACTCCACAGGTCCATCTTCAACCCTATTTCTGAGTAATGACACCAGAAAGGTGGTTTTGAGCGCTGGCCCTTTAAATGCAAATGAGCCACTTCACGCCCCACCCCCTCCAGGTTGTTGGCTGTGCTGCTCTGTCCTGTTCAACCAACAAGTGAACATTTTAGGTAATCGGCTCGAAGTTTGGACATATTTTCAGTACGGACTACAACCACTGCTGTTGCCAAACAATTATGGCGTACTCGGAGAAATGTTCATCAGAAGTCTTGACCTTACATGTGCAAATGTTGTGACGTAATGAGTTATAGATGTAACAAATCAAGCAGGAATTAAAACAGGTTGAAGAAATCCACTTGATTTTTGCCAAAATGAATATACAGATAGATATGTCTGTAAAACATAATTTAAGTTTGAACACAGGAACATTTTGTGATATAACATTAGATCCTGTTGTGATCAAATAAAAATTTGTTTAGTATTTGTACATATTTCTGGTGTAATTCAAGTCTTCAAGGAAATAATAATTTAAAATAAAGGAAACAAACAAAAAATTGCCTTTTTAACAGTATCATGATATATTGTATCGTGATCCTAGTATTGTGATTTGTATCATATTGCCAGATTCTTGCCAATGCACACCCCTAGTAATGATACATATACAGTCTTATGCGTATATGTAAGTATATACAGTGTTTTCCCAAGTGAATCACAATGCATCACTACAAACCATATGAGACCATCCAATGCTCTTAATGATCAGATTTGAACAGTAAATACAGGGAGAACGTCCATTGTTGTTAACTGTATTACTGGAGTAGGAGGAATATTGCTTTGTGGTTTAACCTGGAGCAGTAGGAGCAGATGGATCAGGTTCTTACCATCAGCAAACCACTCCAGAGTTTGTTTGAGAGCATACAGAGGAAATGGACTGTGGATTCATGTGGAAAGTGGACTCATTCAATAGTTACAGATCAGTGGTCCCCGGCCTTTTTTGACTCTTGAGTCCATTTTAACATCACAAATTTCTGGCGACCCCAGACATTCAAAACAATTTTTTTGCTAAAATTATTTTATTTTTGATCATGTAATAGTTTGCTATACTATGTTGCAAATAAATGTTAACTTTATATGACATTTAGTCTATATAAAGTATATTATTATGGACGGAGGCAGAAAAGCCAGGTGTAGATTACTGCATAAAGTGAGAATTGTTTTTTCCTTGGTCAGGATATGTACAGTCAGTCCAGCTTGGATTTATAAGGCTGACAATTGATACTGAACAAACAATAACTCAAACTATGAATTATGAAAGAGCTGCAGCATCTGAAACCGACCACAATGAACATTTGACAGATAAACAGAACCACAGTGCTTCAGTTACAGCTTCACAGTTTGTCATGTCTGGGATTGTCTCTGTCAACTCACCATATATTTTTTATTTATAAGTTTTTATTTTTATCAATTACTAGAAATTTTAGGCGATCCCATTTGAATTCCAGGTGGCCCCACGTGGGGTCCCGACCCCAAAGTTGAAAAACACTGTTATAGATGTTAACACAGAAGATTTAGCATATTATACATACAATGATTATACATAAAGACTCAAATATCCACCAGTGACCAAAATCAACAACTGATATAAAATGTTTAGTAACTTTACTGTAGACCCACTAATCCTATCAATATGTTGAAATAATTGAGGTAAAATACAGTTTGTCATCTTTTCATTTGTACGTTCAGGGGCTTTGTAGTTACCGTAACATAGATTCACCAATAAATCCCATGGAGTTGGGTCAATGACAGTAGATGGACACACTGGGTTTATGTTCAGTTAATGATAGATTTTACTGAAAAAGTCATGATCAGTAAATTAAATATAGGAAAATACCAGATTTTCACTGGGGAAAAAAAAGCAAAATACCGAGGATAATATAATGATAAAGGGTGATACATCACATAAGAAATGTTTAATAGAAAGAAAAATTCATGAGGCAGATGCCATAAAAGCAGCACTGGGTCTTTATGGGTTAAATGTAGCAGCTTTTTATTTAGAAAAATAGTTATGCCAAGGCATTTCATTATAATGATAAGCTCAAATGGATTTAGTAATGTTTTATGCTGCATATTGACATTATAAACACATCACAAATACAGCCACTTGAAGGTTGAATCTACACTTAAAATTTGAACATAAAAAAATGAAAAGTAGATTTCCTTTCCTCTTTTTATTTTAACTACCCAAGTCTTAGCTAGATTGACCTAAAACTGCCAACTGAGCTTTATTATTTGTTATGTGACCATTTTTTTTTCTAACCTCAAACACATCAGATACAGGGATGCAGTACAAAGGACAGAGCAGATGTTGCGTGCACTCTGCTCTGTCAGGTTGAGTGGGTGTGGGCTCTGGGTGTGACACAGACGTGGGTTTGATCCAGTTGCTGCCGTGGTGACTGTTGCGATGTGTGCCAGTAGGGCAGAGGCAGTAGTTAGTGATCTAAAGTATCCATTAGTGTCCTCCTCTGTGATGCAAAAGCCCTCTCTATTTCTGTTGGACGGCTCTGTTTTGTGATTTCTCTGCTGTGTCAGTAACTCCAAAGCTGGTACCATTTCACAGAAAGAGCACTGTACTGATGCAAATACGAAAAACTCATGGTGAAACTAAAAATGACAGTATCAATGAGGACGATGTTAAATATTTAAACTCACACCTACATTTTGATAAAATAGTGAATAATATTTGCAAAAATGTGAATTGAAATCAGAGTTGGTGTCATGTAAAATTTACTGTCTCAGGTGGGAGGCCTCTTTGACGCTCTTCCACACTGTACTCAGGAGTGTTGAATTTATGTCTCTGTACTCCCTAATCTATGTAGTGGAGCGTAACAAAGGGTCGTCGTTACGCCCGTTATTGATTATAGTTGTATATTGAATGACTCTGGATGTAAATGTTAACTCACGTAGCACAGAAAATATACACACGATACGTTAAACAGATCTTTATTGAGTATTGTTTGTGTGGCGATGCTGTGGCGGAGCGGGTCCAGCGAGGGGATGGCAAGCCGTGTGCGCTGCAGTCCTCTTTCGCCGTGCCTGCGTGGGTCACAGAGTTGGTGCATATTTGTTGTTGAGGGTGTATAGCAGTGGTGAGATTGTATAAAGTTGACGTACTAGCATTATTTTTTTTAGAATATTGTGGGGAATGGGTGTAGACGCTAACTTACTGTGTGTGGGCTTCTGTTTCCGGCAGAGTGTCCAGCTTAAAGAATCTGCGGGGGCTTGGGCACTATTTAAAAGGTTCCAGGAGGGTAGCACACATGGGAAGTTGAAGGAGGGGTGTTTGGTGTCGGGTTAAATATAAATATGTATATATGTGTTTGTTTAGTGTTGTTTGGGTATTTGGTTCTGTATTAATATTTGTAAATAGTGTGTTTTATGAGTTTGTGGTGTTTTTTAAAGGTAGAAAGAACTGTATAATTAGTGTGTGTATATTGTGTCTCCCCTGTGATAAATGGTATAGCCTAGTCAAGTGCACAGTAGGGCTGTGCAATTAATCGAAATTCAATTACGATTTCGATTATTAGACGCAACGATTACAAAAATTATGTAATCGAGAAAAAACGATTATTAATTTTGAGTTGTTTTAATTCACGCGCACGCAAGCTACCATGAGCTGCTCTGCCCCGCCCCCCTCTAAGCTACAGCTGCCAGCTAGCCGGCAGGTCCACCCCAAGAGGAAAGTTGTACCTAGCGGTCTGGAAAAACGGCAGGAGAATCACAGCAGAAGTGCTTGGTAAACAAAAAAGGCAAGTCAAATTCAATTGTATGGAATCACTTTGGGTTTGATGAAGAAGACGAAGAGCAAAAACACATCACGTGCAAAAAGTGTTTCGTTGTTGTGTCCGCACCGACTGCTAACACAACAAACCTTTGTAACCATCTGAAGTTTAACCACCGCTGCCTTTATCATAATCTTATGAAAAACTAAAACACATAAAAACAACTTCGTCCGCAATGCAATCTTCAGTTTCCGAATCCCTTTACACTGCAACTCCCGTATTAACCTAACCCGTATAACCCTAACGTGCGTATTCTAGATGGCTGATGTATACAGAAGGCCTGAACTGAAACCTTACGGCACGCCACTGAATTTCCTATGTTTCATACTGCATTGAACATACTTGAATTTATAATTTGCACTTTACGTTAGCTTTTTTTTTTTTTTTTTTTTTTTTGTAATTGCTACAGTTCTATGGCAAGTCTATAGCAGTTTAATTACAGTGCACTA
This sequence comes from Sphaeramia orbicularis, assembly GCF_902148855.1. Lineage (NCBI taxonomy): Eukaryota > Metazoa > Chordata > Actinopteri > Kurtiformes > Apogonidae > Sphaeramia > Sphaeramia orbicularis. Next base: position 6,951,125 of record NC_043959.1, read on the forward strand.
TTTGTTTACAAAAGGAAACATACTTGAATTTACAGTACACTTATTTGCATTCAAAGATTTTTTTGTTTCATACAAAAGTGAACATACTTTGTTTTAGTGGTTAAAAGCTTTATTTATGTTTAAAGAGTATATTTTACATTGTTTTGCAAGAAAAAAATAAACAACTTTAAGGTTAACAAATAATCGTTTTTAATAATCGTGATTTCAATTATTGCTAAAATAATCATGATTTTTTTTTTTGTTTTCTATAATCGAGCAGCCCTAGTGCACAGTGCACTTTTGTATATATGTGGGTCATTTAGTGTTGGATGGTTGATGGTGAAGGTGGTGTTTGTTTGACTCTCTGAAGAAAATAAAAAGAAATTTGTATTTTTGCTATGACCCTGTGTCCGTGCTCCTGTTTAAATGCGCCTTGACCACTCAGGCTATAACATGGAGCTTCATCAAGTAAATGCACACAGTCAAGTCGAAGTCGGAGATCGAGCAGAATTGGAGACACATAAAGTGTTTATTCATACACAAAATAAACACTGAGTTGATATCTGCAGAAACAACTGACTTTTTCACTCTGGGAGACCATTTGTATTTGCCCAAAAATAGGTTAGGTTTTAGTTATAGACCTTCCCTTTTTACCATATTTAGAACATTATTCTAGTCACGTTAGAGCCCGCCTTTTTGGCTTTGTCCATGATAGGGTAAAATTTTACTGGTCTCTGTCAAGATTGGATAGCATATAAACATATGCAACTATTTCCCAGTATTAATTAATCATATATAAATATGTAACTTTTTTCCGAGAATATGTAAATTATTTCCCAGAATGTCCAAAATTTCCACTCAGGTGTACTTTTGTGGTCCACCATGTTCTGAAAACTTTCCATTGGCACACGTGTCCTTTTATAGCGGTTCTCCCAGGAAAAAAGTCACCTCCTTTGTACAATCTTCACATTACACTAAGAATAACTTCTGGCATGGAAATGAATACACATTAAATACTTTTAAATACAAATTGAATACTTTTGATTAAAATACTGGTTTCTGACACCACATTGGTTTAGGATTATTAGATCATGGTCATATCTTTGGAGAAACACAACATACTCAGTTCCAAACATTATCAGCAAAGTTCTGTTCTGTTGTGTGAAATATCCCTGTGTACAATGCCTCTTATTGCATGTGCCGAAACTGCAGTTACTTGGCAGATTTCACCTTGTTCCTTTTAGAGTGAAATGTATAAAAAGAGGTGCCAGTCACTCTAGTCTGGTCATGTTGAATCTGCAGACAGTTATGATGACATCACCTGTATGACTTTGGAGTGTGTAGTCTTTCTGTTTACTGATTTAACTGTCTGATACTTAAAAAACATTTTACAACAAAGTAACTTTAATTGTCTTGTAAAATTATCTTTAAATTGGCAAAAATCATATATGTGAATAATTGCATAATTCAAGGAGAAGTAAATAAAATTGTTGCCATCATTGACTGCAGTACAATTTTGGGAGGTAAGAAAACAATGGTTCCACAATATGTCACGATATTTTATTTCACGATACTGTATCGATATTAAAAAGTACTGTATAGATATTTTTGGTATATATTCAAATGCAAACATGGCGGAGGTTCATTTTTGGTTTTCTTTTTTGTTTATTTTTTTATTAATGTATTTACATGGGTATTTTGCTCTTTTGTTTGGACTAAAAAAGTAGTAAAAAAGTATTGCAGGCCATCTATGTAGTTTTTTGAAATTGATAACACTGGTTTGTTAAATAATGGTTATTTCAAGCATCCTAAAAGCACTTTTTACCATCTGAGACAGGCAGATGTTCGTTCCTTTTTTGAGATTTCACAAAAATAATGTTATGATGTTGGTTGATTCAGGGACCATACACTGTGCATTCTATTCACGACATACTGTATATGTAATCTGAATATATCTGAGCAGGATCTTAAACTGTAATGTCTGCAAAACATAATTGTATTTATTTATTTATCTTTGTGTGTGGTTTTTTTGCACTGGTAAAGCCAAATGTTAAAACTTTATTCATCTATAAAAGTTTTTACAGGGGAAATTTTGTGATATAGATTTAGATTCTGTTCAGATCAAATAAAAATGTGTTTAGTATTTGTTCATATTTCTGGTGTAATTAATTTTTTCCAGGAAATAATCTTTTAGAGCCCTGTGATGAACTGGTGACTTGTCCAGGATGTACCCCACCTTCACCCCTATGTAGCTGGGATAGGCTCCAAGCGGCCCCTGTGACCCTAGTGAGGATAAAGGGGGGTTAGAAAATGGATGAATGAATGAATGAATAATCTTTTAGAAAAATAAACAAAACAAAAATATTGCCTTATTAATAGCATTGTGATATATTGTGATATATCACAATATGATATATATTGTGATATATGCAGCTTCAAGAGTCTGTTCTAGAGCATTTACATAGACTCACTAATATGAACTCATGAAAGCTTAACGCAGTGGTTCCCAATCTTTTTTGGCTCATGACCCCATTTTAACATCACAAATGTCTAGCAACCCCAGAACAAAAACAGAGAGACTTTTTTTTTCTTTTTTTTTTTTTTTACTCAAATTAATTTGTTTTTGATCATGTTATAGTTTGCTATACTATGTTGCAAATAAATGTTAATTTTAGATGACATTTAGTCTATATAATGTATATTATTATGGATGGAGGCAGAAAAGCCAGGAGTAGATTACTGCACAAAGGGAGAATTTTATTTTCCTTGGTCAGGATATGTACAGTCAGTCCAGCTTGTATTTACAAGGCTGACAATTAATACTGAACAAACAATAACTCAAACTATGAATTATGAAAGAGCTGCAGCATCTGAAACTGACCACAATGAACATTTGAAAGATAAACAGGACCATAGTGCTTCAGTTTCAGCTTCACAGTTTGTCATGTCTTTTATGTATTGGGATTGTCTCTGTCAACTCACCACATATTTTTTATTAGTAAGTTTTTATTTTTATCAATTACTAGAAATTCCAGGCGACCCCACGTGGGGTCCCGACCCCAAGGTTGAAAAACACTGTTATAGATGTTAACACAGAAGGCTTAGCATACTATACATACAATGATTAACCCATAAAGACCCAAATATCCACCAGTGATCAAAATCAACTACTGATATAAAATGTTTAGTAACTTTAGACCCACTAATCCTATCATATATTTTTTATTAGTCTTTTTTTTTTTTTTTTTTTTAATTTGTATTAATTACTAGAAATTTCAGGTGACCCAATTTGAATTCCAGGCGACCCTACGCGAAAAAACACTGGCTTAAAGGTTAAATATATAACAAGAAAGATGGCAATGATAAATAATATCATGATTCAAATAGGATTAAAAATAATTTACCTTTAATCCAAAATAAAGTCCCGGAGGAGGCGGGACTCCTCCCTATAACCGAACTGCAAAACACTTAAAAGAGTGGACGTATTGTAATGTGGTATTGAGTTTTCCAGTCAGGAAGTCTGAGTGTATTTGATCAGAACACGGTGAGTGTGCCTGACCTCGTGTGTGTGTGTGTTTAAAAAAAAAAAAAAAATCTTTTAGAATGGGTGGAGCTGCTGCGTTTGTGCCCTTACATGTTCTCTCATCGTCAGTTTGATATTCAGCTACATGATTCATCAGAGTCAAGTCTCTTCTAAATAGGACTCTGAGTCATCAGAATAAAAACTCTTGTCTCCATCTGCCCTGCCCCCCTCTTCCTATTTTCAGCCCTTCACTCGATTCTTCTTCTTCTTTATGTTTTCTGTGTATTACTCTCTCTCTCTCTCTCTCTCTCTCTCTCTCTCTTTCTCTCTCTCTCTTCCACACACTCTTTCTGTCTGTATGTTTCTGTATTTAATGAGCCTGCTTTGATGTACTGCAGCTTCCTACAAGGGGAAAACACACACACAGACACATACACACACACACACAAAATTCAGAGAGCTCTCATCCAGCCCCCAGTCTTAGATGCATATCAGCTCCACATTTGAGATTCTGATCAACGTTAGCTCTTTGACTGTGTGGGTGAAGGTATGCAGGCATGTACACATACTCGGCTTCTTGTGTATTTGTCTGATCATATTTAATCATGTCTCAGCTGCAGGAAAGAGGGGATTGGTTTTGTTGAAATTGTCCATAGTTTGTTTTCTTTTTATTTAATGTTTCCATACGAGTTTGTCTTTTTGTTTACAATTGATTCCCTTTTTATCCAATGGTTTTGCTGATTTTTAAGGTCAAAAACAGCAGGTCGAAGGTTCATATAAGATTTGATTGACATTGATTATGGCTGTCATGGTCATTAAATTTAAAGAGTTATTGAAATATTTTATATCAGAAGATACTTTCGGTTGCTGGTGGCTGTTTTTAGGTTTTTGAGGGTTATGTGTGAGACAGATGATTTTATTCCACTGTTATGAGTCTAATAGTATTAAATAATTCACTTAAACCTTATCAAGAAGAGGTGCTTATTGGTACTGAAACATTATAAAGGAAAAATAAAAACTAGTTTTGATTTGCTTTAAGGTTTTTTTTTTTGTTTTGTTTTGTTTTTTTCCAAGTAGTATTTCAAAGCAGTAGTAGCTCATTCTAACCATTATGCAAAATGATGGCAGTCAGCTCAAATAATCACAATCAGGTTATTATGTAATAAATGTGACCGGTCTACACTGCACTCTACTCCTCCCTTCTCTTCTTACACACAGTCCATCCATCGTCCTTCCTGGCTGTCATCCTGTTTCATCAGCATGCTCCGTACTTACCCACTGAGGAAAGTTTGTTTTAAAAAATATCATAAATGTCTTTTACTTGCAAATACCAAATGTGTTCTAACTCTGTACTGCACCAATTCCATAATTTCTTTGTATGAAATTTAGAATATTATCAAAGTAGTTCAGCAATAAATGTGGACCAATGTAAATATAAACACACACAAAAAAAGTGTTTTGATCCATCCATATCACACATGAACATGTGATCAATCAAGTGGGTACGTGGGCCATACATTTACACTGTCTAGTTGTTAATTCTGACATCATGGTGTCATGAAACTCATCTCCTGGTTTATTCTGTAAGTGTCTGAACAGTGGTGCCTGTATGCTGGATTACTATAACCGTAGTCACCAGTTGGGATTTTAACGGAGCTTGTAATGGCAAAATTCTATCACTTGGGTAACTGTCAAAACCATATCACTCATGCAGTTCCTATCTGACCCATTTGTGTAATTCCTATCAAACTCTACATCACTTGTATAATTCTTACCTAACTTCAAACCTCTGGTTTTACTGAACTCACACAGTTACAACATACAAAACATTCTACACTATCTGTATCTAATTGTACAGCACTTTCTCTGTTATCAAGGGCAGCAGCTCCTTGGGGTGTTAGAAAATATTGGTTCTGCAATATATCGCAATATTTCATTTCACAATACCGTATCAATATTAAAATGTACTGTATCAATATTTTTAGGTATTTATTGAAATGCAGATATGGCGGAGGTTCATTTTTGTTTTTTGGTTTTCTTTATTGTTTATATCTTATTTATTATTATTTAACACTGTTTTATTAAATAATGGTTATTTGAAGCATCCTAAAAGCACTTTTTACTGTCTGAGAGGCAGATGTTAGTTCCTTTGGAAACTAGGAGAATTTAAAAAAAAATTGTGATACAGCATTAGATCCTGTTCTGATCAAATAAAAATGTGTTTAGTATTTGTACATATTTCTGGTGTAATTTAATTCTTCCAGGAAATAATCTTTATAAAAAAAAGAAAGAAACAAAAAAAATTGTCTTTTTTAACAGTATCATGATATATCATGATATATCATATTGTGCTTCTAGTATTGTGATTTGTATCGTATCGCCAGATTCTTGCCAATACCCCTAGTAGCTGCTGTGTGCATCAGGAAACACAAAGCATCTCACACTGATGTACATGAGCAGCACCAAACCACCCCATCAGTATTTTCCTCCATACGAAGGGCCTCTGAACTAGGGATGGGAATCGATAAGAATTTAACGATTCCGATTCCATTATCAATTTTGCTTATCAATCTAATTCCTTATCGATTCTCTTATCGTTTCTCATTGGGTGAGAAAATAAAAGAGTACAAACGGGTGTGTTTGCATTAACTGTCTTTTATATTTCCATCTCTGCACAGAAAATATAACATATACAGTATGTATAAATAATAACAGATGACGCTGGGCTAGGTTTGGGGGGGGGGGGGTACAGTGAAAGTGAAACTAAAGACGCTTTACTAATTCCTTTTTTGCCGCATTTCCACCATGTGTAACCGGTTCAGCTCGATTCATCTCCTGTTGTTGTGCACCTCATTTCCTTTTCCCTACCTTCAGAAACTTGTATTTGAGGGGGTACGATGTTTGTTGCCCGCACCGGAACCGGAACTGGGTCTGGCGTCCACTCTGGTGCTACATTCACAAGCGCCGCTAAGTAGCGCATCAAATACGTGACATTCCTGTAAATGAATCACATGCTGTGGACAAGTGTTTGAACATATTGGAGGGATTCCACCCTTTTAAAGAAATGGAAGCTTTGACAGTGTTACAAGTGGACCTGGGGTCATCTTTTTGGACCGTTTCTGCCTCAATGCCATGTTGGCTATGTTCTGACCAAAACAATGCAGTGTACACGTGACGTCATTGCGCATGCGCAACAAAGGCGGAATCAGTAAGCAGAATCATTAAGCAGGCAGGCAAACGATTCCAAGGAATTGAGCTACTGGGATCCGGTTCTCAAAAGAACTGGTTCTCGATTCCCATCCCTACTGTGAACCCATTCTGATCCCTCCCACAGAACCCTTCATTATCTCATGACATTTGACCAACTGTCACCTGACTAAGACTGTAATCATGCTTTTCCATTGTCCTATCTTCTTCTGTATATAATGCTTACTGCTCCATTCTCACTTACTCTCTCCTACGACTCGTTCAGGGGGAGTCCTTCCTAAAGGAAGCAATAAACTCACAACAAAGAGCAGTTTTGACTCTTGAGTTCTCAATTGACAGATATTCCCACCACAAGCTAAATGCATTTATTTAAATAAAATGTTATTATTGTACCTTTTCACAGTTTGTCTTTAACCTGCAGTAGATCATGATTCTAAGTGTCTTAAATACTGTTCAAGGTCCTGGCCAGTTTACAGCAGTGCATCATAGCAGTTCATGATCAGCTGAGAAGAGACATTATTTTATTTACGTTTCCCCGACATGAAGCACAGATAAATGAAACACAGAGAATAAAGATGTGAAACACCCTGGGGAGCCGCTACCAATTGCGGACTGCATGGAAGGTAAATGTTGTGGGCCCTTCAGAAAAGAAATTATCTGTAAACCTGTCATTGGAGTGGGGGGTGGCGTTCATTCTAATTGGAGTGGGGGTGGGGGGTGGCGTTCATTCCAATCCAATCCAACTTTATTTGTAAAACACTTTAAAACAACCGCAGTGGACCAAAGTGCTGTACAGAAGAATAATTAAAACCAAAATAAAAGAATAAAATACAGAATAGATTTAAAGACATAGAACTGTACAAAAAAGAAAACTGTGCTGGACAGAAGAATAAATAAAACCCAAATAAAAAAAATAAAATACAAGAATAGATTAAAAAACATAAAAAGCCATACAATTAAAAACAACAACAAATAAATGATATATTCAAACATTTCACATGGTTTCAAAAGCCAAGGAGAAAAGATGGATTTTAAGAAGGGATTTAAAAACAGAGAGAGGAGGCCAGTCTGATATGGATATGGTAGATCATTCCATAGTTTAGGCGCTGCTGCAGCAAAGGCACGGTCACCCCTGAGCGTAGTTTTTGGCTCACTCAGGACCAGTTGGTCGGCTGACCTGAGAGAGCGAGTTAACCACAACGGGCATGAAAATGAAAGTAAAACTTAACTTTGAATGTCCGAGTCCCGGCTTCTATGCCTGTCTTCTACTGCAGAGCTTACATGAAATTATCACAACTTCTAACCTAGATCCACTGTGCCTGAGTCAGTTCTGTTTCAGATTGAATACCGAGGAATGAACAGAAGTGGATCAGGAAATAGGAAGTGACATTATACCTTCACAGCTAGATTTAACCAATCAAATGTCATCAGCTACTATCTGCTTAAATTGTGTCATTAAGGTGGTGGTTATTGAACAAAAACAGATTTTTTTCATCTCATTGAGGCCTAACATGTTGTCAGCATCTGCCTCAGAGTGAAATATCATGGGTTTTTGTGTGTACATGGAAAGATTAAAAGCAGAGGTTGAATTTCCCTACAGAGATAATAAAAGACTGTTCACACAGCAGGCAAAGGTGTTCCAAATTTAACCTGTTCACTCTTATGTGACTCAGATCTGTTTCTCTGAGACTGTATGAAAATCACACATTACATGGAATCTGGTCTTTTCACTTGTGATCAGGGTCACTTCCATATGTTGCTGAATCAGATGCAGATCTGACCTTTTTCACTGTGACTTCAGATCAGAATTGTGACAATTTTTACATCATTTTAACCCATAAAGACCCAAACAGCCACCAACCAAAACCATCTACTAATGTAAACTGTTTAATACCTGTTGATCCACTAATCCTATCAATACATGTAAATAATTGGTGGTTAATGCAGTTTGTCTTTTCATGGTCATCAGATATGACCCATTCGGATGTTCAGAGGCTCCATAGTTACCGTGGAAACACCGTCATCTTCTACAGCATTGATTCACCAGTAAAACCCATGGAGGTGGATCAATGACAGTGGATGGACACACTTGGTTTATGTTCAGTTAATGATATATTTTACAGAAAAAGTTACTTTTTCTTCAGTTTTCTCTGTTTTTGATATAATAACCGTCAACTTTAATCTGAGCTTTCATGAACATCCACATGATCAGTAAATTAAATATAGGAAATACATGATGTTTACTGAAAAAATGCAAAATACAGAGGATAATGTCATAATAAATGGTGATAAATCACTTAAGAAAAGTTAAATATAGACAAAAAAATATTTTGGAATGGCCATAAAAGTAGCACTGGGTCTTTATGGGTTAATTGGAGCTTTGTCATAACTCTGCACTGGAGGAAGTCAGTCATGTTTTGAAGTCGTATAAATGCAACAAATACATGAATGCAAAATTAAAATGAATCCAAACTTTTATATATACTGTTAAAACACTGACAGGGACTATTTTACTGCACCATGAATATTAATATTTTATATTTTAGCTTGGCAGGTTGTCCTCATATAGTGCAGACTAACATATTAACATATTTAACATCTGCCACAGTCCATCCATCTTCCTCACAGACTTTCACTCTTCATCAGCCTGTAACTGGGCACACTGTAAGACCGGATAAGTTGAGTTTACTTAAAAAATTTGAGTAAACCAGTTGCCTTAAAAAATTTAAGTAATGAGTAATGAAAATTAAATGCTTGATTTGAATGGAACTGCTGTTTTAAGTACAACACACTAAATGCTAAGTTAATTTAACTTAAAATTTCTTGCAAAGTCAATTGCTTTGTATAATCATTAGACTCAATATCAGTTCATTGTACTCATTTCCATGTAGATTTAAATTAAAATCTTTTACAATATAAATGTCTTTATGAAATTATTCCATCCATCCATCCATTATCTGCCGCTTCATCCGGGGCTGGGTCGTAGGGGTAACAGTCTAAGCAGGGACGCCCAGACTTCCCTCTCCCCAGACACCTCCTCCAGCTCTTCCGGGGGGACCCTGCAGCGTTCCCAGGCCAGCCGAGAGACATAGTCTCTCCAGCGTGTCCTAGGTCTTCCCCAAGGTCTCCTCCTGGTGAGACATGCCCGGAACACCTCCCCAGGGAGGTGTCCAGGAGGCATCCAAAACAGATGCCCAAGCCACCTCAGCTGACCCCTCTCGATGTGGAGGAGCAGCGGCTCTACTCTGAGCTCCTCCCTGGTGACTGAGCTCCTCACCCTATCCCTAAGGGTGCGCCCAGCCACCCTACGGAGGAAGCTCATTTCGGCTGCTTGTATCCGGGATCTTGTCCTTTCGGTCATGACCCAAAACTCATGACCATAGGTGAGGGTAGGGACATAGACTGACCGGTAAATCGAGAGCTTCGCCTTTCAGCTCACCTCCTTCTTCACCACGACAGACCGATACAACGACCGCATCACTGTAGACGCTTCACCGATCCGTCTGTCAATCTCACGCTCCATCCTTCCCTCATGAAATTATTCAACTTAATATAATGTAGCATGGATGGAAGTTAGGTAGGAAGTTAGTTCGATGTAATTTGCTAGTACAGGAAGTGTTTTTAATTTGGCAAGGCATACATAGAGCAAAAACAATTACAGATGAACAGTAAAGCCATTGTTTGGCCTATGGCTCTGACTCATGGTGCAGCTCTACAGAAATACAAAAACAAACACAAAAAGGCCAATAAACATTGTCATACACACATTAAGTCAAAATTAACACTAACACCACAACCCCGCTGAACCCCTGCACAGAAAAATAACACATTTTCAACAACATGCCCAATACCCACAATGCAATGCAGAGATAAAAAGGTGTGGTCATGACTAAAACTGAGTGATTTAAATCCATTCATCTTAAACTTTTTCATACTTTTGATTATGTCTACAAATTAGTAGAATATACTTAACATTTTATAGTAATGTAATAAAACTTAAATCATTTTCGTACATTATAATTAAAGCATTTTAGTAAATACAAAGTCTGGGCTTACAGTGCACCTATGGTACAGCTGAGTGCATTTTTTACTGTCCATATGTGTCTTTTTACCTGCAGATCACATCGTCTCAGTGTATATAAGCTGGGTCTGCAGCACACACATCTGGTCCGTTTATGAAATGAGAGCAGGATCTGCAGTATGATGCTGCTGCTGCTGCTGCTTCATTAATAGTCAGTCTCTCATAGAGGACAGGGGTCAGGCAGGGTTCTCACTGCCCTAGATTATTGTATCCCAAAGTGTCTCTCCAATATGTCGTCCCATTTCTCTCAACTTATCTGTGAGACATTGTCTTTTAAGTAGAACTTCAGAATGTGCATCAGTTACACTAACTTTCCTCCATTTACCTTAGTCTTAAGTTTGCATCTTTGTTTCTTTATTGTACCACAGAGGTCAAAATATTCTTATTTAGTGGCAAATTTCTTTCTTTTTTTCTCTTTTTTTTCATATTTTTATTGAAGTGTATACAAGAGAATTAAAGGTACATACAAATACCAGGTCACACTGATGTCAGCATTAACCATGTTTGTAAACACCGTTACGTTTAGATTTGCATTTTTTTTTTTTTGTTAGGAACAAATAACAATGAAACCCGACAAACAGTACAATGAAAAGAGTACTAAGACATAGTCTGTATAAAATCATTAAACTGTTGACATAAACATAAATAAAATAATTTTTTTTTTTTTTTAAAAAGGGGAAGGGAATTACATTGTCTCAAAAAAAAAAAATCCATAAACGGTTGCCATTTATTGTAGAATTTGTTCAAGTTTCCCCATTTTGAATATCAACTTTTTTCTACTTTTAAAAAGGACATAACCTCGCTAATCCATTGTTTGCTGGAAGGGGCTGTAAATTTATTTCTTGTAATGTTTTCATTAAAGGTTCAATATGTAACATTCGTGCATACTCATGTGCTTACGCTATGTTTATGTTAAAGTCTGTATTGTGCTGGAACCAGTTGTTTGTTGATATCAGATAATTACATTTTTTAAGGCTAACAGTAGCTATAGGTGTACACTGTTGTTAGAGGAGTAGTTTTGAGAATATAATGGCAAATATAGGGATTATTTTCTTTTGGATTTATTTCCTTTTCAGCGTCAACTAAAAGTGTTCTAAATCTTATGTTGTTTTTACTCATGCATACCCTGATGTTGTGAACAACTATTTTCTTTAAGTATCACTACTAGCCTGGTTGGACTAAAATCCTGGTCACATTCATTTTTCGCTTTCATGCAGGATTAAAACCCAGGTTAAATAATGGTTTGACCTTTATCATGATAATTATGGGAATTGAAATTTCGATCTTAATTCCTGGCTCTATCCAGCCATGACATAAATGACCTTAAATCTGACTTAAAAGTATCAGACCTGTTTTGTTTACATTAGGAAATAATATTGACGTTGAGATTAATCCCTATACAATCCCTGCCTGAAAGTGCCAGAGATCAGCCTCTGCGTCCTGTTAACCCCTCCCCGCTCTGTCAGGCCGGATTAGCAGAGCGTCATTGTTGCCATGCGCCTGTATAGGTCACTTTATAATTGATTAATCAGATTAGTAAGTGTCCATGAACGAGATAGGAATAGCTACATCACATGAGATTGGATTGAGTGATCAGATGGATTCGGGGCTGCCCGCATGCAGCTAAATGGTCCTGATGATGCTTAATGTTGTGGAACTATTGTAATGGTTATGATAATGATAATTGCTTTTGAGTAGGCCCTTCTGCTTCATCAGAGCGAAGGCTATTACACCGATATCGCACTGGAGAACTGATTTCTACTGTGTTTTGTGTCTTGTATGTGTGCATTTGTGCATGCGTTTGCAGATTATTGATCAAACTCTTAATGTTGAACTGTAACGCTGTGGGACTGATGCCGTTTCTCTTTATTTTTAGCTGCAGGTTCTCAAGTGATTTGCCAGGTTTTGGCCTTTGGGCTTCATCTCTTTTTAAATTTTTTCCACTCCAGCCAGTCAGGGAATAAATACACCACTCACTCAGTCAGTGACTGACTCACTCATTCAATAAATCACACACTTGTGTAACCCACATGACCCATATAATTGCTCTCCCTGTCGGTGTTAGATGGCTGCTGCTTCAACCAAAGTCGGGGTCTGTGGGAAATAATCAATATCACTAATCGTCTGCGTGTTTCTGATAACTGGCGCATTGACCTCAAACCAATAGTCTGACTAGTTAGTTACTGAGATTGATGTCCATGGGACCACTTGTGTGTCCATTTACTTTCTTATTATACAGTATATGTAAAAAAAAAAAATAGGACCAATGGCCCTGTAGCTTACCAGCCAAATTAAAGCTTTGGGAAATGTATCCAGATGCCATTTATTATCACCCAGTTATGTGTATTTATTATATTACAGAAATAGCCCATGTTTTGGTCATATCCCAATTAGATCTGTAAAAAATTCAAATTCCAACTTGATATCATTGATACTTACTGATTTATTGTATCAATCTACTTCCTATCTCTTATAATGCGAAAATTTGTCAAAGTCGCACCAAATCCAGAATCAGATCTGGATCGAAATAATTTCAATACCTTGTGTTGACATCATCATAAAGAAGCTGTATACCAAGTTTGAAGTCAATCAGAACTGTAGTCTGGGAGAAAAAGACGACTGAAATTTTTTCCCCATAAGAGCCCATGTTAAATTTTCCGTAAGTTCCCGGATCCAGAAGAAGATCCTGATCAGCATGTGGCCATTATGTTTTGGTCATATCCCCATCAGGGCTGCACTGTAGAAATTTACACTTGACATCATTTATATTTATTGTATTGCTGTTATTGCATCGATCCACTTCCTATCTCTTATAATGGGGAAATTTTTCAAAGTTGCACCAAATCCAGAATCAGATCCGGATCGAAATAATTTTACTAACTTGTTGACATCATCATAAAGAAGCTGTATACAGAGTCAATCGGAATTGTAGTTTCAGAGAAGAAGACGATTGAAAGTTTTGTAACGGATGACAGACGATGACGCTGGACGCTGCATGACGACAATAGCTTACGGCCTGTCGGCTGGTAAGCTAAAAAAATATGGACAAAAAAATAAGGTAAGGCAGGCAAGGCAGGTTTATTTCTATAGCACATTTCATGTACAAGATAATTCAAAGTGCTTTACATAAAACATTAAAAGCATTACAGCAGGGAAGAAATGAAAAGTATATAATAAAAAATATATAATAATAAAATAATATAATGAAAAATGTATTTTATACATATACATATATATACACACACACACACACATATATATATATGTATATATATATATATATATATATATATATATGTGTGTGTGTGTGTGTGTGTGTAAAATAATCTTACCAAATTCCCAAAGTGTTAAAATCAAATCCTCATAAATAAATGATTCCATATAGAATGGTAAAGGGGATTGACTTGTACAGTGCCAAATTAGAGAAATGTTCTTCTTATTCTATTCCAAAATCTTAAATCCTTTCTTGTTCAATATTTAATCCTGAACTTCTATGAGTAGAAAGTTGTGACTTCAGTGAGTATAAGTAATTACCTCATGACAGCCGCGTTGTGGCGATATAGACTCTTAAAGCTGCAGTGATTGATCATTTTCAGGGCTGTCAAAATTAACTCAGTAACTAATTAACTAACTAATTAATCCGTCATCATAATTAATCTGATTAACATTTGTAACACAATTAACCCATCTGCAGCACAGAATGACTCTTAACGTCTCTGCCAACGCATTTGGGGCAGTTTGTCCAAGTAGAGTTAGCATCACACATGAACAAATAGACAGTTGATCCGGTAGTGACAGGCAGCAGAACCAACCAATAAAGATGGAAGACACGAAACAGCCCATTGGTCCTCTGGATGGAAATATGAGGACAAAAAAACAAGACAGAACAGTTGTTTCAAGTTGTTTTGTTGAAACTGTTAAAGGTGTTTAATAAACACATTAAGTGCATATATATTCCCTTCTTTCTTGAATCTGTTTGCTTATGCAAAAGGAAACATGATTAATATAGATTAAAAATGAATGATATTTAATCATGATTCATTGAAATTAATCAACAGCAACCCTGTGATTAATCTGATTAAAACTTTTAATTTTTTGACAGGGCTAGGGCTGCACGATTAATCGATTTTAAATCGAAATCGGATTTTTTAATTAGGACAATTTTTAAAAAAGGGAAATCGTAAAATCGATTTCATCTCTCTCGTGCCTCCGGGCCGCGCGCCTCCGCGTGCCCGCGGGCTACCATAGGCTCTTCCTGTGACAGCGGTCTGTCACAGAAGTCTGTGTAATGACCGGATGTTAAATCTGTTCATGAACCCGCAGTACTTATACCAATATAAGCCGTGGCTTCACGCAGGGATCCCGCAACTGAAATATAACTGCAAGCGGATCACTAATCTTCCGTTGTCCCGGATCCGTACCGTACTGTCTTCTTGCGAACCGGGTCCGGGTCTCGGGGTCATCAGCCTCAGCAGAGGAGCCCACACAGCCCTGTGCCCACACACATCCACCAGCTCCACACATAGAATCCCTCCAGTGTGTCCTGGGTCGGTCTATTCCACGCACAGATCCTCCAGTTTAAATAGAACCGCATGTGGATCACTCATATTAACGTGGTCCACGCACACACGACTGATGCCTGTCACTGACTGACACTGGTATCACTTCTGTGGGCCAGATACCCAGAAAAGAAAGAAAAAATAAACTTTTTTTTTAAAAATAATTAATTTAGTCCTCTTACTTGCTAAATTTTTCATTCACAAATGTAAGTTCTGTAACACAAAACCAAATATTATTTATGTTTTGTAAGATGTTGAAATTTATTTAAAGCTGTTAGATAAATGTGGAAACAAAAAGGTTGTAACAACTATCAGTATTTGCTCTGATTTGGACATTTTCTTGTAGTGTATTCCCCCTGACAAACTTATGTTATTTTCTTGTTGTATACATTGTTTGTATACTCTACTTCATTTCAAAGATTTAATGAAGAGAAAAAACAAAACAAAACTGTGGGTTCATCACGTGATACCATCACAGCTTTGAGGTCAGAGCAGTGGCTTGCATTGTGGGCTGCTCACAAAAACGACATGCTGACTGCTGTTGCCTTTTCTAGTTATACCCAAAAATCAAAATCGAGTTTTTAGAGGAAAAAATCGGGATTTTTTTTTTTGCCAAAATCGTGCAGCCCTAGACAGGGCTAATAATTTTTTTTAAATCACTGGCTAACATATGTACTTTATTATCAAGCTGTTTGTGTCCAAAAGGCATAAATTTACCTTTGGCTGTTATAAAAATCCAGCATAAATCAATACCAGCAGAAAAAGTCTGTTACACATGAAAACATAACATATATTTCACTTAAGTCCTTCTGGTTGTGCTTCATGTCCTGTATTGTAGTCAATAAAGGCATCAATTACAAGTATGATTTTTGTCAGATTAAAGGATAATTTTACATGACAAGAAAGTCTCAATCTGTGGTAAAACTGTAGAAGTATCAGAGTGAAAAATCAGTGTAACTGTGTCTCTCCACAGTCTGTTCAGAGTCTGTAGACGTCTCCGCAGCTTCAACATGACCAGACTGTTGTGAATTTCACCTCTTTTAATACTTTTTTTTCCACCACTCTCTGGGAGTTTGAGGTAGAACTTGCCAACTTGCTTGGTGATGTATATCATGTATGATAAGACATTCAGTCCATTCAGTTGGTGAAAACCAGAAAAAAACTCCAAAAATGAAAATAACATATACAAAAACTATATATCAGGGGGTACCATGTATAGTCAAAGGTAAATTGTGAGTTTGAATGAATAAATGAATATAAACTGCTTTGTGCTGAGGTGTGAGGTTGGTTATAGGTGGCTAAAATTTCTGATTGAGATATTTTATGGCCAGAGGGGATAAGTTATTTTTTATAGATGTTTTTTTCTGTCGTGTCCCTTAAGGGATTGTTACAGTCACTTGTAATTTTGTCTGTTAATCGTTGTACTGTTTTACTGTGGTGATAAGGTGATTGCGCATGTTTTTGCAGCCTTAAATTGTAGCACCGGGTGTAATTACTTTGAAAACATTGTCTTGCTTTTGACACATACGTCTCCAAACCAAGAAACAAAGTTAAAAGTGACTGTATTTTCAGTTGGGGATTGATATACCCTATTTAAAACACAAGCAAAAATTCTAGAATTCTCTCTCAGCATATTGTAATTCACATGGTTTTGGAGGAGATTCCAGTTTTATACAGAGAGGGTATGTGATTGACAGCTGTAATTACCCATCAGTGATCAATTCTGTCAGACATGACCTGGAAAAGTCACTCCATTTTTCTATAACAACATGAAATTGATGCCGGGTTCATCTGTATTTACATCTATAGTCTTTTGGTTTGGACCAAGATGAGAGAGCTGCAGAAGGAAGGTTTCAGCTCTTGCAGGTTTAAACCCTTTTAGTTGGATGTTGAATTTTGTAAACAGATGATAACTATGCACCTTTTAGCTCTAAATATTTTGTTAAATGTCCTTTTTCCTGTCTTTGTTCATCTTCTGTTTGTACATTTGTCACAATCACTGTTTTATTAAACTATTAGAAGTGTTGTTTTCTGTCTTACTGTATTGTGATACATGAGATATGTAAGAAAAAATAAATAAATAAATAAATAAAAATAAAAATAAAGCTCCTAAATCCTAATACAATAAAGGCAGATTGAATTTTTTTTCTTGGCAATAATTCGTCTTTTTCTAAAAGACAGAATCTTAAGGAAATACTATATATGTGTTTAAATAGGCAGAAGCTTAATATTGAGCTAGATTTGAGCTAAAACAATGCTTTACACAATATCACAGCAGAGGAAAAGCACTCTATTCCTCATTTTAAGATGAAACAACGTGAGCAACTTTTCAATTTAAGAATATTAAGCCTGTGCTGATTAAGAGTGTTTTCATTGCTTGTAATAAGCAACTTTTGTCTCTGCTTAATATAAGGTAATTTGGTTGATGAGAGATGAGACCCCTGGGTTCAGGTCTCTGAGGACCAGGTCAGATCTCTGGTACACACAGCAGCTCAAACACACAGATATCCTAGACACAGTTACAGGAACTACATGAGAAGGTAGACACTTCACCCAATGACACAGAGCAAAAAGTCTGTTAGAACGTCAGGTGGAAATACAAGCTATCTGTCATAAAACCTTGACTTGGTTCCTTTTGCTGTAAATAATTATTTGATATTATTGGATATTGGTATTTGTTTCCCATTATTATTGTCATGGTGCAGTCCTGTGTTGTCGCAGACCCTTCCCTCAATCTAATTAATGAGAATCACCTGCCAGTACCACACCTGGAGCAGATCTTAATCTGAGCCTCATATAAGGAGCTCCTCTGCTCCAGGGTGGTGCTGGAACATTCTGCTGCATCTGCCATCTCCACAGATCTTCCACAGTCCATCACAGTTCCACACAGACTCCTGCCACAGCACTATGTACTCTGACTATCATGCACAGGTTTATGTTTCCAGGTTCATGTTTATCTTTTGTTAAATAAACCCATTTATTCCCATCAGTTCTGTGTATTTGAACAACTTGTTCACCCCGTTATGACAATTAGTATAAAAAACAGAATCTCTAATAGTGTTCAGTTCAAAACAATGCTTTTGCACTTACCTTCTAGACAATCTATATTATAAAATCCAAGTGGCCTCTGTGGGTGTGTGTGTGTGTGTGCACATACGTGTATGTGTGTCTCGGGATTCACACAAAACCCGTACAGAGCTGACTGCTGCAGTTTGTCATACTTATGTATTTTTGGTCAAGGAACAGACTAGTGAAAACGGCAAGTTGATAGGACCAGTATTTTGGGAGATATTAGTAATTTTGGAATACAGTAGCCTTACAATCATGGTGCTATGCCCAGAATGCTTTGGCGGTGACTGCTGGACAAATTTGGTACAGCATGCATGAATACACAACAGCGTAAAAACTACCACCTACCCCAGGTCAACATGCTAGTTGTGTATTAATGATATATGCTACAAATAATAATGGATTAGATTTCTGTAGTGCTGTTCAAGACATCCAAAGCACTTTACATTATTGATCCATTATTCATTCACTCTCACATGGTAATCTACATTTGTAGCCACAGCTGCCCTGGGGCTGATATTTTGTGTCAAACAGCCCCTCCGACCACTACCAAATATTCATAAACAAGTATGAGTGACACTGGAGGCGAGGTGGCCCTAGGACACAACAGCACGTGACTAGGACATTGCAGGATTCAAACCACCAACTCTTCGATTATTGGGCAACCCAGTCTACCTCCTGAGCCATGGCTGCCACCGTAATAATGATGAAAGGAAGAAGAAGATGAAGAATAGATTGGATTTCTATAGTGCTTTTCAAGCCACACAAATCACGTTACATTTTTAAATGGTATATATAAAAAAAGAAAAGTATGTAAATATTTTTATTCTCAATTTTAACCCTGACCTGGTAAGAGTTTGCTTAAAGTTCTGCAACACTACATAGTTTTGATAAGAGTAGTAGTATCGATAAAACCTTAACCATACCTATCCATAATCATAACTTTAGCAGAATAACTTTTTCATGTATGCATGTGAGTGTGTGTCTGTATTCATCCTTCTAGCATTCTTACATAATCGGGTGCAAAGACAGAGTAGATTACGTAAGGCTGGTCCTACACGGGATCTAGTGTAGTGTGTGTGTGTACTGGAGTGTGTCGGCTAACCCCAGTGTGTTTGTTGGAGCGTGATGCAGGGAACACAAGGTCACACCCAAACAGCTGCTGGAGCGTTTCTCTCTAATTACCAAAATGTCTGCCCTTGTGACGCCTTAGCTGTGTGTTAGATTAAAACCCCAAAGAGAGAGAAAATAAGGTCTTAATCTGAGCCCTGTCCATCTCTGTTCCCATCACACCCCCTGCTGTCACTCCATCATCCTCTCTCCTCCGTTTCATCCACTGCCGTTCCTCTCTCTTGCTCTAGGCCAATCTTTTACATTTCACCACATGCTTTCATCCCTTCATCTGACCCCCGTCTCTTATTTTGTCTCAAAGATGAGAGGAGGGTGGACTGGTCTGGAGAGCAGCTCAGAGTGGAGGTCCAGACGGGCACATATTAAATTAGACTGGCACTAACCAGATTAAAGAGCATCCATGTGGGCTGGTGTGTTCTGTGTGTATTTTGCAAAAGTGAGTATGTTCAGACAAACGAGGGCTTGCTGATTGGTTGATGAGGATGGATATGTTGTGAATCATATGCCATGACCTTTACAGTCACCAGATCTCAACCAAATGGAGAGATTCTGAAAGGACCTGCTTGTAAAAGGACTCAAGTGTCACTCTCACAGAGTCTAGTAGACCTGGACAACATGGCCCAAAAAAAAAAAATCCATTTCAATATTAGGGGTGTGTATTGGCAAGAATCTGCTGATACGATACAAATCATAGTAGGATCACGATATGATACATCACAATATATCATGATACTGTTAAAAAGGCAATTTTTAAAAAAAATGATTATTTCTTTGAAGAACTGAATTACACCCAAAATTTGCACAAATACTAAACACATTTTTATTTGATTACAACAGGATCTAATGCTATATCACAAAATTTTCCTGTGTTCAAACTTAAATTATGTTTTACAGACATTACAGTTTAAGATCCTGTTCAAATGTTCATATCTATTAGTTCAGAACTAAGATCAGAACATTATTTTAGTTAAATCCAAACAAAGGAACTAAAATTATTTAATAAAAGAGTGTTAAATAATAATAAATAAAATAGAAACAAAAAAGAAAACAAAACAAAAATAAACCTCCTCCATATCTGCATTTGAATAAATACCTAAAAATATCGATACAGTACTTTTGAATATAGATACAGTATTGTGAAATGAAATATCGCGATATATTGCAGAACCGATATTTTCTTACACCCCTATTCAGTATATACTTTTTAATGTAATGGACAATTTTTTTATTATAATCAATTGTTTTCTAGCTGCGTGAACTGAAGGCAAAACATGATTCAGAAAAAAAAAATGTCTTTACTAAAACTAAAAAAGTCCCACATGTAACCTTTTTGTTGGACCACCTTTAGTTTTAGTACAGGACATATTCACTGTTGAATCCTGCAACACTTAGTGTCACAGTAGATGTAACAACATTTTTTTGATCTCTAGTTGTATTACTTTTTGACAGATTTTGTATTAATGGTGGACAATCAGACCAATGTGTAAAGTCTTCTCCATCACATCCCGAAGATTCTCAGTTGGGTTAAGGTCTGGCATCCTGAACCACAGTTTGAGCCTAATGAGTATTGGTATTGTCCAAACTTTATTCTGTATCAAACTGATGGGCATTAAAGAAATGAGCTTCTACTCATCTCATGCATCACTTTAGGGTCATGAACTTATTGCGGCTCATATGAATCGCTGCAGTAATTATCCAGTGGAAGGATCTGAACGATTTGTTAAATCCAGGTGAAGGCTGTGTATATGCCATGTGCGATGGAGGAAAACAGTCACATTTAATATATTACAAGAACTAAACAGTATTTTGAATTTTTGTTGAGCAAGAAAAGTCTCCAGAGGAATTATCCTGATTTTGTGATTCAAACATTTTTCACAAAACCATGATGAATCAAATTAATTTGACATATTGCCCAGACCTGCTGTAAAGACCATAAATCTTACAGGGTCAATAATTACAAGACTGCAACTAGATGAGTTGTGTTTGTTTTTTCAGTTTTATTTATTTCTTATTGTATTTGTTTGTTAGTTTAGAGTCAAATTTAAGCTTTGTCTCCACAGGGAGTTTGTGCCATATTCATTTGAGGCTTGGGCTCTAAATTCCAACGAAGATGTAAAAAAAAAAAAAAAAAAAAAAAATCATATCATTTTAATTAGATTATTTAAACAATCAACAACTCTGCCTGTAGTTGGAAGAACAGTTGTAATGATTTAACCACAGAGAAAGAACAAACATAACAAAGTGGAGCAACCCACTGGGAAGTAAATTCCATGAGTAATTGACTGTTCATTCATTTTTACCATTTGCATACAGAACACACACTCTAAGGTGGGTTCTCTTGCCATTTTGCTGTTTACATCCAACATCTCCAGTTAAGTTTGTGTCCTGTTTTGTTCTGGAGAGAACACACCTGTTGGTTGTTGACACTTTTCACATGAACACTCGCATAAACTAAGGCTTAAAAGTCACGATAATATCAAACAGGTTTGGTTTTTTCTAGTGTTGTCAAACGATTAAATTGTTTAATCAAATTAATCACAGTATTGCTGTGGATTAATTTTGATTAATCATGATTAAATATCATTCATTTTTAATCTACATTAATTATGTTTCATTCTGCATGAGCAAACAGACTCAAGAACGACAGGAATATATATGCACTTAACATGTTTAATAAACACCTTCAACAGTTTCAACAAAACAACTTGAAACAACTGTTCATCTTGGTTTTTTTGTCCTCATATTTCCATCCAGAGGACCAATGAGCTGTTTAGTGTCTTCCATCTATATGGGTTGGTTCTGCTGCCTGTCACTACCGGATCAACTGTCCATTTGTTCATGTGTGACGTTAACTCTATTTGGACAAACTGCCCCAAATGCGTTGGCAGAGACGTTCAGAGTCGTTCTGCGCTGCAGATGGGTTAATTGCGTTAAAAATTTTAATCGAATTAATCATGATGATGGATTAATCTGTTTTAATGTGTCAATTTTGACAGCCCTAGTTTTATCACAACGACAAGAGAGAAAACAGCTGAGTATAGACAGTTCAGACTTTTATGACTCCATTATATAATCCCATCTGGGGTCTACATACAGGGCTTTCCCCAGGTTTTCAGGGGGTTCATGTGCTATCTTGGTCCCCAGCACCCCACCCCACCCAAGAAAATGTTCTGTTTTTAAAGAAAAGGCAAATCAATCTCCTTCATTTTATGTTATTGTTATGACCATATTGATGTACAAAAGAACAGTAGCTAAATAAGTCCACAGGAGGTAATTTGTCATTATCTCTTCTGAGAAAAGTAATTTATTGAGGTTTAATGATCTCCATGTAACCTCACTGGATTAATTTTGCTTGGTTTTGGAGTGCTGCTTCTTATGGTGGTAGAGGGAACTCCGTCCTACTACCCCTTATCAGGCTGGATTAAAGACTCCCCCAAACACCTGGCTTTCGTGAAGGTACTAGAACACAGTGACTTTTTCGTAGTCATGGGTATTTATTACCTCAGCAGGAATAGAAAGATGACATCACAGGCTACCTGCTATTTTTATCAGACCTTTTCTGGTGTGATGCAATGAAGTTTCAGACTTTTTTTTTTTCCTTTTTGTTTTTAAGAAATAATGTGCAACAGCCATTTTATTGTTAGTATTGTATAGGGTTGAATGCAACACTGGGAAGTCAGCAAAGAGAGCAAGATTCTGCTGATTCAAGGGGAATTTGAGGAGAATGTTGTGTTCTCTCTTCCAATTTAACATTGATGAAAACCACTGAAATTCATGCCAATGTATATGTATA
The DNA here is from genome assembly GCF_902148855.1 of Sphaeramia orbicularis. Taxonomy (NCBI): domain Eukaryota; kingdom Metazoa; phylum Chordata; class Actinopteri; order Kurtiformes; family Apogonidae; genus Sphaeramia; species Sphaeramia orbicularis. The sequence goes on from NC_043959.1 coordinate 6,974,467, forward strand.
TATGTATGTATAGGAATGTATTAAACTCACTAAACTTTGGCGTAAAAATGATATACGGAGGAGTAAGCCAGCTGTCCTGTGTCTACATTCATACCCTGTCCACAGTTATAGGGATATTTCTAATGTTTTTGACTACATTTGGGCCTCTCATCCACATAAAAACAGGGTTTTAGGTCTCTGTTACTACAGTAATTTACAGACAGCTTTGCACATACCTAAGGTGAAGACCCTGGTGTTTGTAGCATTACTGGTGCTACCACAGGTTGATAGGCTAGTGAATTTAGTGTATGGTGTCTGTCTGCATTAACTTCTGTGTTTTGCTGTTGCTGAAAAAATGATGTTAGTCCATGGGCTGTGGATCTGACCTATGAACTACACAATGTGATATCATGAATACAGATAACAAATAAAAGTGTACACATTGTAAGCTTTCCACGTGTAGGATTAGGGTTAGGTTTAGCAGTTACGAATATGTTAAACCGGAGATCTTGGCGTACATTGACACGTGATCAAATGGTGTTGAGTAACATGCGAAAGGACGGAAATGTATACGTATAGCACACCAAATGCCCCAAGACAGTGGTTCCCAACCTTTTTTGGCTAGTGACCCTATTTTGACATCACAAATTTCTGGCGACCCCAAACATTCAAAACCGAGACATTTTTTTTGCTAAAATTAATTTGTTTTTGATCATGTAGTAGTTTGCTATGCTATGTTGATAATAAAAGTTAATTTTAGACGACATTTAGTCTATATAATGTATATTATTTTGGATGGAGGCAGAAAAGCCAGGTGTAGATTACTGCACAAAGTGAGAATTTTATTTTCCTTGGTCAGGATATGTACAGTCAGTCCAACTTGGGTTTACAAGGCTGACAATTAATACTGAACAAACAATAACTCAAACAATGAATTATGAAAGAGCTGCAGCATCTGAAACTGACCACAATGAACATTTAACAGATAAACTGAACTACAGTGCTTCAGTTTCAGCTTCAGTTTGTCATGTCTTTTATGGATTGGGACTGTCTCTCAACTCAACATATATTTTTTATTAGTTTTCTTACTTTTTTATTTTTATCAATTACTAGAAATTTCACGCGACCCCATTTGAATTCCAGGCGACCCCATGTGGGGTCCAAACCCCAAGGTTGAAAAACACTGCCCTAAGAACTGGCGTGACATACAACGCAATTTCATGAGATCAATCTGGAACTACAGGTGATAAACAGATACTTAAGTCATTTTTGAGTCATCACAAAGCCTGCAATATTTTATGCTACAGTCCAGGTATTAATGGAAACACTGCAGTTGTATATAGAGGAAAATGTTGATGTTTTTGTTCAGTTCATCAGGATATTATCATAATATTTTCAGAAGTTTGGTCAAAGTTTATGGAGAAATTTTGTGGAGGTGCTGTGTTCGTCGCCGTGTTCATCGCCGTGTTCATCGCCGTCTTCGTTGCCGTCTTTGTTAGCAATTTCTTCAAACATCTTCTCTGTAGAAAGTACTGGTCAGATTCATTTCAAATATTATATGTAGCTTCCTTTGGCCAATGTCTACAAAGTTTGTTCACAGTTGTGAGAAATGTTGGTTTTTGAATTTTTTGATGAATTTCTGAAATATGAAAAATTAGCCTTTACTTATAATGGGCCATATTCTGATGGTTTATAACATGTAAATGGTTACAGGTGTCAATATACAGTAGTTACTATTGAGCACTGATAGAAGTCATATATGGACTTTCATTTAATGTGTTGAGTTCTCCTCCAGTGAAAGTACCACCCACTTCTATTTGGAGATTGATCTCCTGCATCAAGACCACAGGACTGTAACGTAGCACCAGAATCTGACAACCTCACAAATTCAAGTTCTCATTGATTCTTGATAGAACATTCAAGATACAGGGCTATTGGTCCTATTTTCTAGATTTGTCACCCATCTTTATGACGTGTCTGTATTCGCACGGCCAAAGGCACACTAGAAACATGGTGGTGTGCAGTGTTTTGTGTTCGCTCAGCTATAAATACATGAACTGTACGTGGCCTGCTGCTGCCTACGATGTCTGCACACATCACCTTTAATTATACACTGATTGTCACTGAGTTTCCAGCAGCAGGAGTTTTTGGCCTATAAAACAACTTTTTCAGACTGTCTTTGAAGACTGACTGTGAGGGCAGCAGCTATAGTTTTGTCTCCTACCACTAACATGAATATTGCAATTAGGAAGATTGGCAGTAGGACAGAGCTAATATACCACCACATTTGCATAATCACGGTCAGTTTTAGAATTGAATTTTTCTTCTGAAAGTCCAATTAGTGCTGTGAGTGGATATCTGCTGGATGAATGAGGGAATGAAGTCAAAGACTGAAAAAGTTACAGTATGCAACTTCCATGCACCAATGCTTTTAGTTGACTTTTCTTCAATTTGTGTGCATTATTTTTTTATAAGTTTTCCTTCTTTCCATTTAATATACCAGATGAAAGATGGAAGCTGTAACCCAGCTACCCACTGTGTGATAAAAAAATATAATAAATAAACTAAAGTCTTGTGACCACAGAGTCTGTAAAGTAGAGATACAGGGATGCCTAGATTGGTCTGACTGGTTCTTGGCACCAGATTCAGGATGGTAATTGGTCATTAAAGCTGTCGATCACCCATTTTAAAAAGATCAAGTAAGTTAATAAAAAGTAAACTGATCTGAAACTAGGGGTGTGTATTGGCAAGAATCTGGCGATATGATAAAAATCACAATATTAGAATCACAATACGATATATCATGATACTGTTAAAAAGGCAATTTTTTGTTTGTTTCTTTTTTACAATGATTATTTCCTGGAAGAATTTAATTATGCCAGAAATATGCACAAATACTAAACACATTTTTATTTGATCACAACAGGATCTAATGCTATATCACAAAATGTTCCTGTTGAAACTTAAATTATATTTTACATTACAGTTTAAGATCCTGCTTAAGTGTTCATATTCTATTAGTTCATAACTAATATCATAACATTATTTTTGTGCAATTCCAACAAAAGAACTACAATGTGCCTCTCTCAGACAGTAAAAAGTGATATTAGGATGCTTTAAATAACTGTTATTTAATAAAATAGTGTTAAATAATAGTAGATAAAATATAAACAATAAAGAAAACCGAAAAACAAAAATGAACCTCCGCCATATCTGCATTTGAATAAATACCTAAAAATATCGATACAGTACTTTTTAGCTTACTGGCTGACAGGCCGTAAGCTATTGTCGTCATGCGGCATCCATCTGCGGCGTCTGTCGGCGGCGTCTGTCGTCATCGTCTGTTGTTGTCGTCGTCCGTCGTCCGTTACAAAAATTTCAATCATCTTCTTCTCCGAAACTACTATTCTGTTTGACTTCAAACTTGGTATACAGCTTCTTTATGATGATGTCAACAAAAGTTAGTGAAATTATTTGGATCTGGATCTGATTCTGGATTTGGTGTGACTTTGAAAACTTTCCCCATTATAAGAGATAGGAAGTGGATCAATGCAATAACTCAATAAATATAAATGATATCAAGTTGAAATTTCTACAGTCCAGCCCTGATGGGGAGATGACCAAAACATAATGTCCACATGCTGATCAGGATCTTCTTCTGGATCTGGGAACTTGCAGAAAATTTAACATGGGCTCTTATGGGGAAAACATTTCAATCATCTTTTTCTCTCAAACTACAGTTCTGATTGACTTCAAACTTGGTATACAGCTTCTTTATGATGATGTCAACACAAGGTATTGCAATTATTTCAATCCAGATCTGATTCTGGATTTGGTGCAACTTTGACAAATTTTCCCATTATAAAAGATAGGACGTGGTTGATCCAATAAATCAGTAAGTATCAATGATATCAAGTTGGAATTTGAATTTTTTACAGATCTGATTGGAATATGACCAAAACATGGGCTATTTCTCCAATATAATAAATAGACATAGCTGGGTGATAATAAATGGCATCTACAGGGTGGGGAAGCAAAATTTACAATATTTTGATTGAAAGGGATTGAAAGACAGTGTATGACCAATTAGTTTATTGAAAGTCATGAGAATTTATTTGCCACAAGAAAATTTACATAATAGAAAATGTTTTTATTCTATGTGTCCTCCTTTCTCAATAACTGCCTTCACACACTTCCTGAAACTTGCGCAAGTGTTCCTCAAATATTCGGGTGACAACTTCTCCCATTCTTCTTTAATAGTATCTTCCAGACTTTCTCGTAATAGTTTTGCTCATAGTCATTCTCTTCTTTCCATTATAAACAGTCTTTATGGACACTCCAACTATTTTTGAAATCTCCTTTGGTGTGACGAGTGCATTCAGCAAATCACACACTCTTTGATGTTTGCTTTCCTGATTACTCATATGGGCAAAAGTTTCTGAAAAGGTATGGATAATAGTGTTAGGCATGATTATGACATCAATATATGTTTGGTTTCAAAACAATTGACGTAGTGCCTGCTGAGAAAAAACAACTAAATGTTCATTGTAAATTTTGCTTCCCCACCCTGTAGATACATTTCCCAAAGCTTTTAATTTGGACGGTAAGCTACAAGCTAAATTTATCCATTGGTCCTATTTTTAATATCGATACAGTATTGTGAAATGAAATATCGCGATATATTACAAAAACGATATTTTCTAACACCCCTATCTGAAACATGATTATATGAAGACAAATCTGTATGATGAAATCTACCTAAGGAATCCAAGATCATCTTTGGGAGGAAACATTATTGGAGGACGTTTACTGCATCCAACCACCAGGGGGAAATTGAGATATTTCCAGAGTTCTCATGATGTCCAGAATTTATGAATCGTCTGTAATCCAACCCAATTTTAAACATTTTATTCAAATTTGGAATTTACAAGAATGAAATGAGAGTTTAATGGTCAAAGGTCAAGATCACAATGCCTCCACAAATCTCAGTTTTGGTCATGACTGTTATTCAAAGAGCAGAATATGGTTAAAAATCACAATACATCCAACATAGTGACTCGTGACCATCATGATATGTATTTTATCAGCAGATTTGTGCCAGTACAAAACCTTTTTCTCTCAGGACATTATTCACTGAAATCATGCATGTCAACACAGTCCTAACTTTCATTTCGACCTTTCAAAAAATGAAAAAAAGATGTTAGTCCATAGGCTTTGTGTCCGACCTATGAACTACACAATGTGATATCATGAATTGCGTATAGATAACAATTAAAAGTGTACACATTATAAGCTTTCCACGTGTAGGATTAGGGTTAGGTTTAGGGTTAGGGTTAGCGGTTACAGATATGTAAACCGGAGATCTTGGCGTACATTGGCATGTGATCAAATGGCGTTGAATAACATGCGAAAGGATGGAAATGCGTACGTATGGCATACCAAATGCCCTAAGAACTGGCGTGACATACGACGCAATTTCATGAGATCAGTCTAGCACTACAGGTGATAAACAGATACTTAAGTCCTTCTTCCCTCCTAATTTTCCATCATTACACTGCCTCTTTGTATGGTTTAGGTAGATGTTGCTGGTTTCTTGTGCGGCTGTTCATCGCCTCTCTCCAGCTGTGTTACAAAAGTTTTAATTCCTTAACATGTTGGTTCACACTTTGAGATTCTTGGGCAGAGATCATCTTTCTGAAGTGTCTAGAACACTATTAAAGGCTCTGAAGCAGTGGAAATGGGGTCAGCTCAGTCACTAACCTCTTTAAAATCCCTTCTTACAACAAACTTTCCCGATATTACTGAAGTCTTAATTCCGTTGCTTTGGCTTTTTTACTCTTAATTTGTCTTGTTATTGGGTTCACACACTATAAAACCTGATAATTTAGGACTTGACTGTCATTTTATAGCCACTACAACACATTGTGACTTGGATTGCTTTATAAATAAAGATCATACTGATGTTATGTATAGAATGTTTTTGAGTATATGTTATATATTACTTTTAATTTATTTATACCTGTTTCTACTTTTCAACTTCATTGTGATGGAGAGTTGCATCCACATTTCATTGTGTTTCACTGTAAAATGACAATAAAGGAATTCAGTTGCATGCAACAGCTGTCGCTCAGTTGGTAGAGAGGGTCGTCCCATGACCAAAGGTTCGGTAGTTTGAATCCTGGCTCCTGGCCCAGTAGGGTCTGGCAGTGCCTTACATGGTGGCATTGCTACGTAAAGTGCTTTGGGCACCATGAAGGTGTATAAAATGTGCTATTTAAGTGCAGTCCATGTACCATACTGGAAAACATCTAAATTTTACCAAGTGTATTTTTCTCATTTCTAGTCAAAATATCTCATCACACTTATAAATAAAGATAAAATAAAGAGTAACTTTTCAGTGAGATATAAGAACTTATTTTTAGACAACAGATCTAGAAAATTTTATTTCAAGAAATCTTAGCAAGATAATTTTCACTTGTTCCATTGGCAGATTTTTTTTGCATGAATTAAGCAAAAAAAAAAATCTTGAATTAAGCAAAACAATGTTGAATTAAGCAAAAAAAAAAAAAAAAAATCTGCCAATGGAACAAGTAAAAATTATCTTGGTAAGATTTCTTGAAATAAAATTTTCAAGATCTATTGTCAAAAAATAAGTTCTTACATCTCACTGAAAAGTTACTCTTTAGGTGATTATGTCTTATTTTAAGTGTGATGAGATATTTTGACTAGAAATGAGGAAAAATACACTTGGTAAGATTTTGATTTTTTTCCAGTGCATTTAACTTTACTTAAATGGAGGTCAATAGGTGACTGATATTGTTATTGATTGGTATTGATATTTCTCCTTAAAACCCTTTTTTGTGTTGTTTGTGTTCTTGTCACAGGTAAACCAGGAGAACGTGGTGAAGGTCGGCCACAGACAGGTGGTCAACATGATCCGTCAGGGAGGAAACCGGCTCCTGATCAAGGTGGTGACGGTGAGCCGGAATCTGGACCCTGAGGACACGGCACGCAAAAAAGGTAATATCACACAAACCACTGAAACCTAAAACAATGGAGAAAATGTGTTAAATTTGTCATTCTGGCCTTGTGTAAATGCAAGGTAATAATAAACTTGCATCAATAGTAAAACAGCAGGATACAGGAGTATACTGTGTCTGCAGCAAAGTGTGTAAAGATCCTTCTGCTGTTTGCCTACAGTTGTACTTCCTATATTATTATACCAAAGACTGCAGTAAAGCGTCATGCTGACTGATGATGTGTTATGTAATAACATCCCTCTGAGGCAACAAAAAAACCTGACTTACTCCATATTCAGAATGCAAACAAAAAAATTATGCTTCATCAGAAGTTTATACATTTTTCTGTAAAGCTGATGGCTGCTGTTTATAACCTCACAGTCGCTTACACACGTGAAAGTGAATAGAGCTATTTAGATTTTTAGAATTTGGCTTTCATGGTCTTCCAAAACACATCCGAAAAATGATTAGATAGATAGATAGATAGATAGATAGATAGATAGATAGATAGATAGATAGATAGATAGATAGATAGATAGATAGATAGATAGATAGATAGATAGATAGACAGACAGACAGACAGACAGACAGACAGACAGACAGACAGACAGACAGACAGACAGACAGACAGACAGACAGACAGACAGACAGACAGACAGACAGAGATACTTTATTGATCCTTTACAGGAAATTCTTTGGTTACCACACCAGCAGTACAAGCAGCACAAAAAACACACTGACCCATCACAACAGACATGCCACATACAACCAGCAATGGAATGAAGAAGTGTTAAAAACAGAATAAAAGATATATAAATATATAATATGTACAATAAAAGTAATGTAAAATAATACAATAAAACAAAAACACCTATAGTATGCACAGCATACAATAATTTATTGCACAGCAATATTAAAAAGTTTAATAGCAGCCGGAAGGAAGGACCTCCTACTGCATTCATTCCTGGACCAAGGGGGATCAGTTTGTGGCTGAAGGTGCTCTCCCTGAACTCCTTAAGGTGGTGAAATGGGTGAGATGCATTCCTCAAAATAGAGTCCAGCTTCCTGAGCATTCTCACCCCAGCCACCTGCTGAACTGTGTCCAGTCCCATCCCAATGATGGAGCTCGCTTTCTTTATGAGTTTGTTCAGTCTGTTTACCTCCGCCAAGGAGGTTATGTTTTTGCCAGGGTTTGCTTGTCTGTTTGTTTGTCTGTCCGTTAGTGTGCAACATAACTCAAAAAGTTATGGACAGATTTTGATGAAATTTTCAGGGTTTGTTGGAAATGGGATAAGGAAGAAATGATTAACTTTTGGGGGTGATCAGGGTGGGGGGGCCCCCGGGGGGGCCCACTGATCAGCCTTGGCAGAGGTCTGCGCTCTCCGAGTGCTTCTAGTTCTGTCTGAAATACAAGCTCCCTCCCCCCAACACAGCACACCAAAAAAACAGGACACCAACCACCACAGTCTGGTAAAAGCTGCGCAGAAGAGGCGTGGAGATGTTGAATGACCTTATTCTCCGTAAGAAATAAAGTCTACTTTGCCCCGTCTTGTGCAGAGTCTGCATATGACAGGACCAGTCCAACTTGTTGTCCAGCTGGACTCCCAGGTACCTGTAATTGGAGATTATTTGCTTACTTATCTCTGATTAGTCAACTGTTGCTCCTCTCTACTTAAAAACTTTTTTTTTCTTTTTCATTTCTTTTCACTGTGTTGGAGTTTGGCAGTACAGGACAATACCAGAGACTGTCCTGTTTCACATCTACTGGTTAAGTCAGCTAGGGAAAAAAAGAGCTAACAATGTAAAATCCTACACAAAATATATAATCAAGAGAAAAAGAAGGTAAAGCCTCTTTGTTTTTCTATGGTTTTACTTATGAAACTTACCACACTTTTATCATTAGGACAATTTAAATCCTTAATCACTTCATATTTTACCTCCAGCTGCTCCTGTTTTTAAAGGTGCAGGAGACTTTTGTGACCAATTTTTCATCAAATCTGTAAAACCTCAGTCATATCCTCAGTATCACCAATCTGTAAGTCTTTCTGTGATTACTCACCTGAATCTCTTGCATTATGGTGAACAGTTTCTTAGTGTCATCCACCATAAACAAAACGTGTGTTTACAAACAGAGCCAGGAGGTAACTCGGGCATTTTCGGAATTTTGTCGCGACGTGCACTGTGGGAAAGAGAGGTTCACGCAGTCGCCTGACAGTGGCAGCGGCAGTGCAACCATACGATATTATATGGATGAAACAAACATGACGCGGAAACAGCTGAAACATGGAAACGGCTGAAGTATGCATAGAGGGAAGGGAACTCCTGCCGTTTATGTGTCGTGTCTATATCAGCTGCCGCTGTCAGGTGGCTGCGTGAACCTCCCTTTCCCACAATGCCTGTCGCGACAAAATTCTGAAAATGCCTTAGTTACCTCCCTGCTCTGTTTGTAAACACACAGTTTGTTTATGGTGGATGGCACTAAGAAATTGTTCCCCGTAATGCAAGAGATTCAAGTGAGTAATCACAGAAAGACTTACAGATTTGTGATGCTTAGGCTATGACTGAGGTTTAACAGATTTGATGAAAAATTGGTCACGAAAGTCTCCCGCACCTTTAAGTACATGTTCATATCTAAGTCAAAAATAATTCACCTCTGAGAATTCTGATCGTTTTCCACAAGGATGAAATGTGAGGTGTTATCAACTAGGGCTGGGTAAAAAAATCGATTTAATCGATCTTAGATCGATCTCATTTTAATTTTGCGTAATCGATTAATAGTGGATGAGATCGATTTTTCAGTGCAGGACCTGAAGTATGCGGAGCCGCGGGCGGCTCCGTCTTGCAAACCCTGGGGAAGACTTGGTCTCGTTCGCGAAAAAGACGCGGAAAAGACGCGGTGGGGAAACCCCCTCCGCTGGTGGTCCTCTGGCCTCAAACTCGAACCCGCAGTGTGAAGGAACTGGCCGCCCGGCGAATCACGGAAGCCAGTCGTTCTTGGAATAATAACTTGGATCCACACTATCACCTATGGCTGAGTATGGAGTTAGAGGAAGAGGAAAGCGACAATATCTGACGGCTACACTACCCCCCCCACCCCCCAACCAACATTCACGGAGCGCGTGTACCCCCCCCACCCCCATTGAGTAGTAGCCTCCAGCCATAAAACCGAATAAAGTTAACGAAGTCCGTTCTGAGCCACTGTAAAAACATCGCAATGTTTCTGTCCCGTTCATTATTTAAGAGCACATTCAGCAATTTACTGCTGAAATGTCATATTTATTTCCTTTCTAATATCAATATTGGTACCAGTATTGATGTGTTGCATGACTGCAGTACTTAAATAATCACGTTACAACTCAAAATTGTACTTTGTATCACTAAATTACTCTGAATCAATCAATTAATACTGAATTGAATCGATATTGAATCGAATCAAATCATGATTAATCGATTCAGAACCTTATGAATCGAAATCGAATCGATTATGGAAATTGGCCATGATACCCAGCCCTATTATCAACCCATTCATCACACAGCAAATTCTGGTCTTTGGAATAAACTCCATGGGAGTTAAAATCCACTCGAATTAAGTGTACATGTGAGACCATGGAATACACTCTAGAGCAGGGTTAAAGTAACTCTTTTCAGAGAGTTGATCTTTTAATTCTTTTCATGAGTTAAAATTTAACTCTTCTAGGAGTTACAAAAACTCATCTCATGTAGAATAAAACACAACTCACGCCTGAAATTCATTTTATGTGAACTCTAATGGGGGTTAATATTCAACACCTAATGGAGTTAATATTTCGATGTAATGTTTTTTGGGGAGGTGAAAATGATTACAAAAACAAGAAACACTAGTGACTAGTTGTTTTGTTGTTTTTTTTTTGTTTGTTTTTTTTAAAGTGTGCTCAAACACATGCTATATGGATGCTTATAAAGTGCTCTTGCATGAAGTGCTTTCTTTCAACAATATACAGGGGTTGGACAAAATAATGGAAACACCTTAAAAAATCAACAAAATATAATTTAATATGGTGTAGGTCCGCCTTTTGCGGCAATTACAGCCTCAATTCTCCGAGGTATTGATTCATACAACTTGTGAATTGTTTCCAAAGGAATTTTAAGCCATTCTTCAGTTAGAATACCCTCCAACTCTTTTAGAGACGATGGCGGTGGAAATCGACGTCTTACTTGAATCTCTAAAACTGACCATAAATGCTCAATAATGTTGAGGTCTAGGAACTCTGCCGGCCATACGAGATGCTCAACTTCATTAGAATGTTCCTCATGCCATTCTTTAACAATTCTAGCTGTATGGATTGGGGCATTATCATCTTGAGGTGAAGGTGTTTCCATTATTTTGTCCAACCCCTGTAAATAGCCCAGGAGACAATCCATGAATTTGTTTGAGGTGCCTGAACAAAAGTAAAACAAAAGAAACAGTTTAACATTGTTGCTGTTTTAGCCAGTTACTGTCACTACTGAGTGAAAGACTGAACTCATATGCACGGTGCTGAAGGGAGAAAATGGGTTTAATAACATAAAACAATACATGAGAACGAGACAAAACCTGGGTTTGAAAACATCAGAATCCACAGGAAGACCGGATCAGGACGGTGAGAGTCTGGGTTATGGCTCTGAAGTGAAATGGGATGACCGTCTATGGAGACAGCAGCAGCAGCAATGATCTGGCTCCGTCCCAGAGCAGAGGAGCCGCTTATATAGGCTCCTAATGGAGATCTGCTCCAGGTGTGACAGGTGCCAGCAGGTGAAGTTGATAATGAGTCTGAGGGAGGAGTCTGTGGCAACGCAGGACTGCACCATGACACTTATTTGTTCAATAGCTTTGCTCTTAACTCTTGTACGAATTGTATGAATTTACCTAAGACTACAACGCAAGAAGCCATCGAGCTAAAATTAGCATGTTCGACGTTCTAAGTTTGCAGCAAGAGTTAATTTTAGCAGCTGATTAGCAAGTTGGTCCGAACAGAAATATACACATTATGATACTGACAAGAGCTGACAGAAAAGTTACTTACAGCCTAATAAATAGCCTTGTTTCAGAAGTAAAATGGTACTTATACGACACCTCATATGATGTCCATGAGCACACCGGTATTCAGTCATGCTCCTCAACACCTGGTTAATGTACCCTGAAAAATGACACTTACAGAATGAACTCCAGAAGTTTAACTCTTTCACTCTTTTTTTTTTTTACCTAACTCCAGATTATTTTACTCCACAAATTTTCTGTGCACTTATCGTCATTGTACTGACTTTTAAAATTATACCATCATCTCTGTCTTGCAGCTCCTCCTCCACCAAAGAGAGCACCTACCACAGCCCTGTCTATGCGCTCCAAGTCCATGACCTCAGAACTGGAAGAACTCGGTAAGAGCATCCTGGTTTTCCCTTTAATTCCTGAGGACGGTAGGAACTCTCTATCTAATGGCACTTAATGTCTTTTGTTCCTCTCTCTTACTCTCAATGGTTTTATATACTCCGATAGTGGATAAAGGTAAGCAGTTTATGCTGCATAACCTTTTGTCGTTCATTTTGACACCCATCGGCTCGCTGTGGCTGAATGAAGCTTTTGTTCGGGCTAATGCAATTTAAGTTTGTCTGTTCCATCATTTGTTCATTTCGCTTAAGTTTGGCTTTTAGAGAAAAAAAAGAGAAAAAGCTTTTGTCCTCCTTTGTCATTATGCATGAGGAACATCTTGCTTCTGCACCCATGAGCTTTTGCTTTGATGATGGGAAACAAATAGGTTAAAAATCTGAAATTAGTATGACGTTTGTTTTTTTTTGTTTGTCTGTTTATATCTCTGTTTGTGGTAAGGATCACAACAGATAATCCCCTGTAGACATAAGATCATGCAGTTATCCAGTGTTTACTGATTATGAGTATTCTATTCTCTACTTAAAGCAATAATAAAGGTACAAAACTACACTACAAGTACAAAAATAATGACAAATGGTGCAGTTTTAGGTGAATAATAATACAAGTAAGTCCCTCACACCACTTGAACTCTAGAAATAGCCCTACAAGAGCTCTGAGAAAAATTCCGATCATACATCACGAGTCCACCTGATCTGTGGTCCAGATGGCCCTCCCCTATGTTGCACTTTGCGTTCGAAGTGCTGTGCTGTGCTAATACCTTCTGACAGACAGGACAGTCAGCAAGTCTTTGAAACACATGGGCAGGAGGTTACAAGACCATAGAGAGCGAAGAAATACAGGGAGGCAAACGGACACTGACGGGTAGAATCTGAGGAAGGAGCTGAAAGGGACGGGTTTTAGAAATGTAACGACAAACAAAAGGAGGGCAGAATAAAAGCAGAGTAACATCAATTGTATCATTGTCTGGTTTTAGCTCATGAAGCGGGAAGATTTTTTAACCTTTTTCTGTTTCCTCGTATTGCTGTGAAATGGTAAAGGTTTTTACAATTTTGATTTCATTGAATTAATTATTAATTGAATAATGTGAAGCTAACTATCTAAATTAAAATAATATTTCAGTATAATCATAATTTAGTTAATCAGTTTTATTCAGCACCTTTTAATAATCAATGTGATTTCAGCCGAGCAACATCTCTTATTTTTCTGCATTTATGATGGTTTGATGAGTATCCTTTTTTTTTTTTTTTTTTTTTTTTTTACTGCGGGTTGAATAAAAAATTTAATAACTATGTAATACTCCTATGTTAGCATGGGTAGTCATTCAGTCACACACACACACACACACACACACACACACACACACACACACACAACTAGACAACATTCTTGGTGTGAGGATCACTGAACCTCTATCATGATACCATTGTTATCACCAGTGTAGTGCAAGTTACATCCAAAATGTAATCCATTACAGATTACTTGTTACTGTTATTTAAAAGTAATTCCTTACCTTACAATATTACTGTCTCAGAATTGTAATTTGTTACATGACTCCTGTATTACTTCTGAGTTACATACAGACTCTCATCATAAATGGCCCATGTGCAGTAGAATTCTAACTAGTCATAGAAACATTAGCTTACCCTGCCATTGCTGATCACAGGAATCATGCTAACTGGTACCTTCTTAAAGCAGGGTTAGGGTTAGTAATGAGCATATGGCCAATGTACTGGCTTCTGCCATCTTCATCCATTGGCTGAACACCAACAGGAAACAATACTTTCCTTAAGGTCTCGCGGTCTTGTTTTGTTTTGTTTTGTTTTGTTTTTTTTCATTTGGGCAGTTAAACTATGGGTGAAAAGTGTGTTGTTACACAAGCGCTATTGAACATGTACCAAGGAAAATATTACTGAAAATTGATTAGTAATGCTGCATTACAGCAAAAAGTAATCCATTACTGCAATGCATTACTTTGTAACACTCCCAACACTGGACAACATATCATGATGATATCATATTATGAGTTATTTTGTGATTCCCCCCTTGAGTCCTTTATACCAAATGTTTGGTGTTTTTGACAATTTACAGACTTGATTATTAATTATAAAAAAATATATTTGCTAAATGTAAATATCGAATGTTTTTAATTAATGAATGATGAAATTTACAATGAAAATAATCTTAAACTGAAGAATAGAAGCTTCGAATGTCTTTTCAACATTTTTTCTTTTGTGTCAGTCATTGATAATAGCGGCTCCATGCAAAAGGCTGGCAGATAGATGAAAGGTGTATGAATGAATAAATGAAAGAATTAATGGATGAATGAATGACAGCACAGTCAATCTGTTTATATTACCAAAAAAATGCTGACAATAAAAATACCTGCAGTCAGCATGTTTCTTTTTCTCCCTGAGCTGCTCTGACACACTTGCATGTTATTTTTTACACCTCTGTACTATTATCAGAACTGCCTGTTAGTACGGTTAATATCTGAACATAATATGACCAGTGTAAACAGATGAATCACTGAGTGAAAATGATCCACAAATATTACCGAAGCTGCTAAACAGGCAGACTTTACACCAGCTTGGTACAGCAGTTGCACTTGTGTTTGCTTTAAAGACTCAGAAATGTTTTTCTGTCACCCCTAAGCCACTCTAAGGAAAAAGAAAGGTGGTAAGTTACTGTAGGCATGTTTACATCTGAATCCAGTACTTCCAATGACTGATTTCTGTCACATACAGTAATTCCCACACCCCATCACTGTGATTAACTAACCCTTTATTTGTTTTATTGTTCTTATTCCATTCAAAAATATGATTTTACTAACTAGCTTTTTTGATTTTTAGCAGAAACCAAATAGTGTCTTTTGGTGTATTTGCATGTTTCATAACGTGTTTTTGATCAGTGAGTTATGCTTTAAATGTTGTCAGTGCATGTTTTAATGTCGTAGTGATGTTAAGTAGAAATACACTAAGCCATGCTCTATAGAGTGCTGCAGGGATGACTGTTTTTTTTTTTTTAGAACAACCTGGACGTTAGCATCATTGTATGTCTCTTGAACAACAGCCAATGGGATTTTTCCAATAGTGTTTGAATTATTGAGCAAAATAAGCTGCATGCATGAACCATGTACAGTCAAGGAAAAAATTATTAAACTACCCTTGTTTTCTTCAATTTCTTGTTCATTTTAATTCCTGGTACAACTAAAGGTACATTTGTTTGGACAAATATAGTAATAACAACAAAAATAACTCATAAGAGTTTAATTTCAGAGTTGATATCTATCCATTTTCCATGTTTTCTTAATAATAACTAAAATCACTTCAGTTCTTACATCAATATCTATGGCACTGTACAGACAAAAACAGTGCTTTTAGGCATTCCATGTTTTCTTTTCTGTTTGTTTTAGTCACATGATACACACAGGAGTTAGTACTTGATTGCACAACCATTGTTTTTGATGACTTTTGATGGTCTAATAATTTTTTCCGCGACTGTATGATAACATCTGTTTTTAGCAAGATGACCTGCGCAAATGGAAACCACTTGAGATGTATGTAGAATGTAGAAATGTATTCATCAAAAGCAGAACACTAACATAAGGTGACATGACCTCAGCGTCACCACTAAGCTTCCATCCTGATTTCACTTCTACAGAAACCTTCACTCTTAGTGCGATCTGATATAGAGAGTAAAATGAATAGTTTGCAGGAATGTAACAAAATATTGTAAAGGCGTACATGTTAGGTTCTAGTGAGACAATGAATTTCCAGAATTTCAGTGTGCAAACGGTTGAAAGTGAAACCAAAGTGTAATACCAGGGATGGCCACTAGGTGTCGGCTACTAAAAAGTCACATAGACTTCCACTAAAATTCCCCTTAGAAAGTACAAGCATTTTTTCCTCTCTCATGTCATTCTATCCTCATTCTCATTAAACTCTGTAATAAGTGGTCTTTCTGTAAATTATCAATCCATAAAAAAACACTTTAATTAAACATTGTACGACCTTATATTGGCAAAATTGGCAAAATCTCTGTCTGATGAGTATGACTTTTGTAACATGATTTTTTGACAAACAGATTTACTTTAACTCAGCTATACAAAAATTTCATGAAGTTTACTGCATCAATAAGTTACAAATAGTGTCTTCCCTATTTCCATCATTTGTCCAGATACGGTCACTTCTGGCTTGGGCTGGGCGATAAAATGATAGATATCGAAATATAACTTTTCCTTGATAGAAATATTGATAGAAATATGAGACATGCTCAATACAGTGTCGATAGAATTCATTCGTCCATTCGTTTGTCCACAGCCAATCATAATTAAGCAGCGCCACACCGAACTAATCACACTAGAGCCACATCAAGTTAGGTTAACACTCACAGCACCGGTGCAAGAGCAGCTGCAGCACACACGGGAGATAATGAGTGTTCCCTCAGGAGAAAATGTGACAGAGAACTTGGGCGACTGGGTTACTGAAAAGTAGGGTGTGGCATAGAAGCCAGGAGTCGGACGTTTAAAGCATGTTAAGTTTCATTTTCAGTTTTACGGCAGTTATGGCAGTTATGGAACACACCCCCATATATATACCCTCTGCATTGTTTGGTGAAGATGGTCTGTTTTGTTTGTGTTCTCTTTTAAAACTTGAAAGCTTTTCCCTGCTGGTCAGACTTTTAGTTTAGTTTTAAATATATGGACCTGTTTTATTTCTCTGAAACAGTTGGATAATGTTCTTCAGCACTAGAGCTGCACAATATATCATTTGACCATCGTCATCGTGATGTACATGTGTGCAATAGTCACATCACAGATCCTGCAATGTAGGAGGCAAATGAACTCAGCGTGTTCTCATGTAATTTCAGGGTACCTGACACACTGCACACAGCGATCCACCAATCACAAACGTTCTTAATTAGTTTGGAGTGAGTCACTGGTAAGAATCTTGACAAATGAGCAACGAACAAGAGAAAATCACCGTAAATGAAGACTTTGTGCCAAAAAGAAAAGCAACATCAGTTATCTGGAATTATTTCAGCTACAAGAAGGATGATACTGAAACACATGTTCTGTGTCGACAGTGCCTTACACCTGTTGCCACAACGAGAGGAAACACAATTAATTTGTTTGACCCTTTACATTGGCAACACACAGCTATTATATCCTCCTGAGTATTTTTTTATACCGTAATATATATCGCAGGATTAAGAACAATCACAATGTCAGTTTTTTCTAATATCGTGCAGCCCTATTCAGCACATCTGTCATGTTCCAACTCTGACAGAAAGTAAATCATATTTAAATGAAAAATAACCTTCTGATGGCTTCACAACTAACTTATGAGTAACAGAAAATTTAAGGTTGACAAAAATAGTGATTTTATTTATATCATGATACATATCGATATTGTCTGATATGAAAAAAATTATCATGATATGACTTTTTTCCATATCGCCCAGCCCTATTTCTGGCAAAAAACAAAACACGTCAACAGCTTTAAAACACTGTTCTACAACCCAGTCAGTGATTTCTCTGGTCTTTTATCCATTTTCTTAGCAAACACCACTCATAAAATATGCAAAACTCTAAGGTGGTATTTACAGCCTTATTTTATGTTGTGACCTTGAACATCTCCTCAACATCTGTGTTTAACAGATTCATAAACATTTGACTTCAGGACTAGGGAACCACAAGTACAACTCCGTGCTAAGTCCATTCTGGGTTTCAGGTCCTATTCCTGTAGCATTCTATTGCTAGAGATTTCATTTCTATTTGGTGCCTTGCCCCATTATTAATCATTTTTATTTAATGGATAGTTTACCTCAAAATCTTTCATGCAGGCACTTTAAGAATATTGATTTACAAAAAAACAAACCGACAGCATCATTATTTACTGCCTGAAGCTTTTAACACAAATAAACCTAGCTGCAGTCATCTTAATGAGGAATTATACAAAGCATTACTTAAATATACACGTGTACTGTTTATGTATGTTTGTGCATATGTGTGGAGGAGATGTGTTGCTATGAACACGTCATGTTTTTCTTCCTGTGCACCTTCCTTTTCTACCTACAGTGTTCATGCAGGCAGGCTTTGTGTGTGTGTGTGTGTGCGTGCGCGTGCACGTGTGCCTGTTTGCATATTTGTACACGTGAGGAGGGGGAGGTTTATTCCAGGAAATGTTTCACTCACAGATAGGTTTCCAGGGCAACTGTGCTGCATGTAGTCTAATGTGCTGTAGCTGCAATCCATTTGGGATACAGAGAAGAGAAAGAGGAAATGTGCATTTGTCTGTTGCATGTGTGTGTGTGTGTGTGTGTGTGTGTGTGTGTGTGTTTTAGCTCTAACTGTAGTTAAGGTCATTGATGTTCCTTTCCTCCCCTTTCCTCCCCTCCCCACTCCTCTCCTCTGTGTAGATGCGCAGAAGAAGAGGATTGTTTTCCAAGTCACTCTAAGTAATCACATCCCTAATGCATGGAAGCTTTTCTACATTCTAGACAGAGCTAGCCAGCGAGGGGAACAGAGGCTAGATCAGGGCTAGCATGTAGCTTCTCTGAGCAAAACTCTTTTAGGTGGACTCTACCTGATGGCATCATCACACACCAGAGGGAAATTCGGTTCTGCCAAATTTGCCGTTGACCCCTGCGGTAGTGAAAAAAGACAAGGCTGAGAGAGATAACGGCAAACTTGACAGACGTCACATTCATTACTCATTTAACATTGACTAAGGTAACGACCCTGAGAGTTGGATGATGCTGCTGAGTCGGCTGTTTTGAAAGAGCTTGCACGGCTTCCAAGGCTGGACACGCCTGACACATTTCATCCAAGTCCCTCCTCCAGATGTGCTTCAATGTTTTCTGTTTCAGTTTCATCTGCAACTCAGTGTGGAAACAGAGGAAAGGATCTCTGTGAATGATTAGCTTGTGTTTGGCCCATGACAGCCTTATTAAGGCTTTTGCATATTAAAGCCCCCCCACACCCCCACCCCCACCCCACTTCCCACCACTCGCCCTTTGTGTTGCTTATGAGTTATGGCTCACATTGTTTTGCAGACAAAGTTGAAGAGATGACACACGCCCAGAAGACGTCACCAGTTGATATGAAGATCGCCACGATCAAACCACGCCCTTCTAGTCGCTGCTTGGTGACGGCTGCTGATATGAATGTGAGTTGACAGAACTTAATGAATAACACAAGCAAAATAGAGGGTATGCACAGTGTGATGTCTGAGATATGGTAATATACATACAGAGTTATAGTTTATACTCTGGTTCATGAAGTTAAGTTGCATTAAGTAATGTTCCTGTGCCTTTAAGAGACATAGCCGGATGCACAGCAACAGATGTAAAGTGGGGACGCAGATGTGTTGAGTAAAGCAAACACACGAAGTTACAACGGTGTGATTATTGAGTCCACACAGACATAATACACAAGATATTGCAGCAGGCTGAAGTCACTGCAGTTACATTCACTGAGTGGCAGAATTTACCTTAAATGTTTCAAACACATCTAAAGTACCTGGCCTGTCTATAACTGAAATTCATTCACCCATCCATCCTCTGTTATGGCTTAATCCTCTAGAGCACAGGTGTCAAACATGCGGCCCAAGGGCCAAATCTAGGGTCCAGTCTGGCCCGTGTGATGAATTTGTGAATTCAGATTCAGATTCAGAAAACTTTATTTATCCCAAAGGGGCAATTCATTTGCAGCTTACCACAGACATCAGCCCACATCCGAAGTGCAAAGTGACAAATAAATCAGTGCACAAATACAAGATCACTGAAAGCAACTACGAATAAATGCATTTAAATAATCAGCAATAAATAATCAATAAATACCAATGATAAATTACTAATAAATTACCCCCTCTGTGAACATGAATGTGAATTCCACAAGCAAAAGTGATGAATATCAACTCCCATTATCCCATGCTACTTCATATTGTCATTTAATAATCCAAAAATTAAAAAAAAAAAAAAAAAAAAAGCAGCTCTTTTAAGTGGAAGAGTATACAACACTTTTCCTTGTGCTGTTGAATTCAGGGTATGGTATTATGGATATGGTATATAAAGCAACAATTAATGTCGACATACATTATGATCTACAGCAGGTGAAACACTGACAATGGAAAGTTACATAAAAGAAAATACATGATTTTCACTCAAAAGCACAAAATACAGAGGACAGTATCACAATAAATGTCGATAAATCACTTAAGAAAGGTGAAATCTAGAGGAAAAAATCATTTGGGAACTGCCACAAAAGTAGCACTGGGTCTTTATGGGTTAAACTCGTTATTTTTCTCCAAGCTTTGATTTTGTTCATTCCCCCTACATACATATCAGGTACATAGTCAGGAAATCTAATTCCTGGCCACAAATCAGTATCCACAGACCACTGGTTCTTTGACAAGTTGTAAGAATCACTGTTGTCAAACATCCTTTAATTTAAACAGATAATTGTTTTATTCCCACATGAATCATTTTCTCCATCAAATGTGGACATGTTGCTTCATATATTGTGACTGCAGTCCCTACTAAGGGACCATGTTCTGGTTTGGAAATGACATCAGTGCATACCCTCAGTTGGATAGTATTTTAAATAACTGGGTGTGTGTATTTGTGACACTTCATACACATATTATGTTCTGTATGAAGAATGACTGTCATTCATTTGTGATTGTTTTTACAGCAGTTTGTTTTCCTTGTTAATTTTAATAGAATATAAATAGATAAAATATGCCAGTATAATATAATTAATATATTTTCAATATTCTGATTTGCAGTCCTTGTATCATGATCGCCAGGGAGTAGCAGTGGTGCCACCCACTGTGCCAGGGGCCTTCTTAGGGATACCTGAGAAGGGCACACTGAAAAAACAAAAGTCTATAGGTATGACATACATACACTGAATGTGCGCGTGCGTGTGCGTGTGTGTGTGTGTGTGTGTGTGTGTGTGTGCGTGTGTGTGTGTGTGTGCGGTGGACATGTAAATGTAGGTGGGCTTAAGTCGTGAACTGCATGCCTAGTACATTGCGCTCTTATCTTGATATAATGTTTTGTCAGAGGACTTGCACTCTGCACTCTTACGATATTAAAGCTAATTATAGATAAATTGAAATGATCCAGTCAGCAAAGTGTGCTTTGAGGCCATAATGTTGGAGGTCATTAAACATATGCTGAATGTTCATTCTTAATGCTGAATAAGGGGATGTCATGCAGGCTGATGATACTTTTACTTTTTTTGCTGCCATTGTAACAGAAATAGGATTTAGAGTTTTTTAGGGAATAAATATAAATAGATAAATAAATATTGTATTCAAGTCCCCCAAGGGCTGGCTGATATATCAAATGTACTCACTGTATCACAATTTGTTCTACAGGGTGGGGAAGCAAAATTTACAATATTTTGAGGCAGGCATTGAAAGACAGTGTATGACCAGTTACTTTATTGAAAGTCATGAGAATTTATTTGCCACAAGAAAATTGACATAATAGAAAATGTTTTTATTCTATGTGTCCTCCTTCTTTCTCAATAACTGCCTTCACACGCTTCCTGAAACTTGCGCAAGTGTTCCTCAAATATTCGGGTGACAACTTCTCCCATTCTTCTTTAATAGTATCTTTAAGAAAGTTGACATTGCTGTGTGATGTTCTATTGGTAGCATGTTCTAAAACGCCCCAAATAGCAGAATCCAGAGGGTTTAGATCTGGGCTAGAAGGCGGCCATAAACATGATTCCCAAAAATTGCTAAAATTGGATTTGCAGAAATCTTGTATTTTTCTAGCTGTGTGGGCTGGAGCACCATCCTGTGTCCATATATAATTTCCATCTGGGTAGTTTGCTTTAAGCCATGGCAATACCTGGTATCTCAGAGTCTTGTAGTAAGAATTAACATTGATTTTTTCATCAGCTTTGTAGAATTTTATAGGCATTTTCTTTCCATCGGAAGCCACAACACCAAAAGCCATAACTTGAGCAGGATGTTTTGTTCTGAATGTCCCTTTAACCTCAGCTTTCAATTTTGCGATAAATCTGTCATTTCTGCGGTTCAGAACAGCATCAACAGTGAAGATCTTTTCATCTGAAAAGATCGTTACAATGGAGGGCTTTTTCTTGAACCATGTAAGAATTTTCTTGCACCTTTCCAATCTCTTTTCCTTCATAGCTGTTGTCAACAAGTGTTTTGGTGTTCTTGTGTAAGAGTTTAACTTCAAATCATATTTTACTGCATTTCTAACGGTCTTGTTGTCTACCTCAAGTTCAATTGCCATTTTTCTCATGGATTTGGTTGGATCCTGTAGGATTTTGGATTTGAGAGCTTTAATAAAAGCTTTGGTACGTTTTTTGATGCTTCCTCCACTTCCAGACTTTCTCGTAATAGTTTTGCTCATAGTCATTCTCTTCTTTACATTATAAACAGTCTTTATGGACACTCCAACTATTTTTGAAATCTCCTTTGGTGTGACGAGTGCATTCAGCAAATCACACACTCTTTGACGTTTGCTTTTCTGATTACTCATATGGGCAAAAGTTTCTGAAAAGGTATGGATAATACTGTTAGGTATGATTATGACATCAATATATGTTTGGTTTCAAAAGAATTGACGTAGTGCCTGCTGAGAAAAAAACAACTAAATGTTCATTGTAAATTTTGCTTCCCCACCCTGTATGTCGATGGAGTAAGTGCAATACAAATCCTCACTGTGTTTTTAAGTGATCGTCATGAGACTCATTTGCCAGTTTGTTTCTCTTGCAGTGTCCTGTGGTTTCTTAGTGGTGTAATTGTTATGTTACCAAGTATATTTAAAGTGATCTTTGAAGTGTTTGTCAAATAATAAAGTTAATTTAAGTTGGTTATTCAGATAGTCACTTGCCTCCCGACCAAACCAAAATAATAATAATAACAATAAAAAAAATGCAGCACTCTTGCAAAAAGTGTGCTATAGGAGCCCCGTATTAATAGCTATGTTTGGCCAATCAGATAACGCCCCAAATAGCTCTCAACCATTGTTAACTGGTGCAATGTAAAGGTCTTTTAAGTCAAATCATCACTGCAGTATTGAACAGTGTTATTGCACATTGCAGATAGCTCATAACATACAGGCCCAAGTAAGGCATTTTGTTCTCGGTGCCTGTCTCAAAGGTATGTTTTATCAGAAACGGATTTTAAGAATATCTCATCAGGCTAGTGGCAGAATGCCAAAATGAAACTGAGTGTCATTTATACAAGCAGTTTGAGTTTTCTGATCCAGTTTAGCTCTCCAGCCAAAGGCCATAACTTATTGTGAAGGCGCTGTGTCCGGCGTTGTTTTTGTTGTCATCATCTTTGTTAGCAATTTCTTCAAACATCTTTGATGAAACTACTGATTGGATTCATTTCAAATTTTATATGTATCTTCCTTGGGACAATGTCTATAAAGTTTGTTCACATTTTTGACATATTTTGATTTAAAAATAATTTTTGAAATTTTTGAAATATTAAACATTTGCCTTTATTTATAATGGGCCATATTTAATGGATTATAACAGAAATGGTTACAGATATCAATATAGTTACTATTGTGCACTGACAGAAGTCATAATATGGACTTTCATTTAATTGGTTGAGTTCTCCTTCAGTGAAAGTACCACCCACTTTTGTTTGGGAGATTGACCTCCTGCATCAGGACCATAGGACTCTTACATAGCAGCAGAACCTGACAACCTCACAAATTCAAGTTGTTATTGATTCTTGATAGAACATGCCAGTGAGATACAGGACCATTGGTCCTATTTTTAATATACACTGTTCCTGGCATAAAATGTGATGTTTAGTCCTGAATTCAGCATCGTACTCGTGCTATAAATTAGGACAGTATTTGTTGCTTCAGGTGGCAGGAACAGAGTTTTACAAGCATCCAATTAAACTTGTGTCACTAATAAACATCCCATAGCCACCTGCCCTTCTCATCAGTCTGGGTTCACACAAATTTGCAGAACCTCCAGCTTGAATAAATAAAGGTTAAAAAAGAGGTCACATCAATAAATGAGATATTTAACACCAGAAACAGAAGGCCAACCAGGAAATAAAAAATGGAAATGTCTCCCCAAGGTACTGACATAATTTTTCTTTCTGCTTCGCTCTGTTCCATTTCTCCAAGGTACAACAGAAGATGAGAAACAGGGATTCCTCACACCGCCTCTGCTCAAGTTTTCCCGCAGCCTCTCTATGCCTGACACCTCAGAGGACATCCCGCCTCCCCCAGCCATTTCACCCCCATCGCCGCCTGCCTACAACTCAGCTGCTGGCCCTACAACAAAGAACTATGGTACCACAAGGCCAAGTTTCACCCAGAACTCACCCGCTAATGCAGTGACCACCATTAGCAGAGATGTTGGTACATTAAGGCGTGGTTACTTCCGCCAAAGCTCAGAGCAATTTGAGAGCACACGCACTCGAGGGCGCACACCAGTGCCTGAGAACCCTTACTCTGAGGTTGGTAATAAGACACTGTACGTGCCAGCAAAACCAGCTCGAAGGAAGGGCATGCTAGTAAAGCAGTCCAATGTTGAGGACAGTCCAGAAAAAACCTGTCACATGCCAGCAAGCCCCTCAGGCCCAGTTTCCATGCCTACTACACCTGTAGAGCGAACATGCTCCTCCATTCCCATCCCCACCATCATTGTCAAGGAGCCCTCCACCAGCAGCAGTGGCAAGAGCAGCCAGGGTAGCAGTATGGAGATTGAGCCCACTACCCCTGAACACCCACCTCTAACGCCTACCATTGGTGGAAGTGGGGGTTTGCGTCCGGATGATCCTCTGTCTCTAAGTAACCCCTTCGCGGCAGCTATTGCTGGGGCAGTGCGAGACAGAGAGAAGAGGTTAGAGGCAAAAAAGAACTCCATTGCCTTCCAGTCCATAGACATAGGTGATGATGACTTAACCGGTCCCATGCCAACCCCTCGCCTTCGCCACTCTAAGTCCATAGATGAAGGCATGTTCAGTAGTGATGAGAGACTTCGAAGGATAATGGCTCCACCTTCTACCGTGCAGCTTGGGCCTCCTGTTGGAGGTGGTAGTGGCAACATGACTGATTTCAACACTCCAGAGCCCACAGTGGTCAGGGAACCCCTAAACACAAGAACAGGCCAGTGCCCTAATCTGGACAGTCCAGTTAGTCTCCCATCCACTCCCCCTAAGACCCACTATAGGGCCAATGGGACCTACCTCCATCCTGTCACTGGCAAGCCCTTAGACCCTAATTCACCACTTGCTCTGGCCCTGGCAGCCCGTGACAGAGCCATGAAGGAGCAACAAAACCATCCTCAGAATCAGCCACAAAATCCTCCTCAGGTTCAACAAACCCCCAAGCATGAAGCCCAGTCGCTTCCCATTCAACCAAGCCACAAACCAGACCTCAACCAACCGCTGTTCATTGACACCAAACTACGTTCTGGGATTGAAACAAGTTTTGCCGCAATCTCCACAGCGACCATGGGACGGCCTGGTCGAGGTGGCTTGAGAAGACAGATGACTGAGCAAAAGTATGAGTCTGATACTGTAAGGGAAGAGCGGCAGCACCAGGCAGTGGAGGAAAGGAAGAGTGCACCAGCAGATGTGGCAGACTCATCACAGCCCAAGTCAGCTGGACTACTAATGGTTCACACCACCACAGAAGCAAGTAACAAGGCCAATGCCCAAGATGTGGATGGACAGGATAGCAACAGACCATCTGAACTGAAAGACCCCAACCAACCTGATCTTCATAATGCTCCAGTACCACTCTCTAACCAACAGCTTCCCTCATCTCGGAGAAGAAGTGTTCCTTTAGGTGAATCCATGGATGAACCAGTTAAGTTGCCCTTCCGCATCCCCCCTCCTCCACTGGCCTCAGTTGACATTGACGAGGACTTTGAGTTCTCAGAACCTCTACCCCCACCTTTGGAGTTTGCCAACAGTATTGACATCCCTGATGACCAGGCTAGTGCCATTGCAGAGATGCTTCAGCAGCAGAGACGGAATGGAGGACCTCCTCTTCCACCTTATCACCCCCATGCACCACCTCCTGTCACTGATCAACACAAACGAATGGCAAACAGCATGCCCCCCTCATATCCTCCTCCTCCACCTGACCCAGAATCAGGGGTTGGTGACTCGGGTATTGAGGAGGTGGACAGCCGCAGCAGTGGGGACCCTCAGCACATGGAGACCACCAGCACCGTTTCTAGCATCTCCACCCTGTCATCAGAGGGAGGTTTCTGTGATAGTGCTCTGGAGAGCCTTTATGCCACCGCAGATGGACATGCCTTCCTGGTTGATCGACCTCCTGTGCCGCCAAAACCCAAAGGCAAGTCTGTCATCAACAGAACATCACTTTATCATGACACCCTCATTGAAGAGCCCCCGGAGTCATATGGGTCACCACCTCAGGCCCCTCCCCCTTCATCCTCTGAACCTCCTAGGACTCCTACTCAAAGGACATCCAAGCTGTGGGGCGATCAGCCCCCGGAGTTGCGTAGCCCCCCATCTACACCGGACACCAAGAATACCGTAATCACAGAGCTGAGTTCCATTCTGCAGCATATGAATCGTGACAGACCGCCCAAGCCAGGAGAAAGCCTCGACTCTCCCACAGGGACTAGGGGGGCCTTCGGAACAAGGTAAATGACAAATAACTTGTGATATCGCTCCATTTCTCCCAAAATGTCATTATCTTCAGTAGTTCATTCTACTAATTGTAAGTGTCAGTAATTATGTGAGCTTCATAAACTATGGTTGCACAAAGCTACTTGCAGTGTTGTGGGGTTACTACAGATTTAATTACTCTATTTCTCAAAGGCTGTGTTCCATGTACATACGTCCATCAGTTCCAGGATTTTTGTGTGTTCATGTTGGCTCAGTAGCATTGCTTTCTGGGACACTTAAGTGGAACAGAGATAGCATTAATCTCAGTAGGATAGGATGTGTCGTTCCTGCTGAAACAAGCCAAAATGTCTGCTTTGAAAAAGGTTAAGTGGGTGAAAGATCATAAGGTCATTTGCTAATTATTGACATTGTATTGATATTTGCATGAGATGCATCATTTGGAGGAGATCGTCTGGTTTCTTACAAATTCTGGACGTGTCAGAGCAAAGAGTCAAAAAGAAATAATGGTTAGCTACATCTTCTGTTGCTGTAAGTTAGGAGGACATCTTTTATTAGATGGTTTTCATTAGTAATAGTTTTGTTTTTGTGGACAACTTTTAGTCCTTGGTGGTGAATTTTCATTTGGTTATAGCTTCTTTGTCCATGGCAGGCCAAAGATTATGGCTGATGTTCATAATGTAAGGAGTTTTTGTCACTTAACACTGCTGTCACTTCATTTACAGATTTTTTTTTTTTAAATTTCCAGAGGATAGAGTAGTGTCATACCTTCCTTGAGCTTTTAGTCAGCAGCATAAGAAATTGAGTTTTTTTTTTTTGTTTGTTTTTTTGTTTTTTAAAAGAAAGTCTTAATTAATCGTTCATCTTAATTCCATCTCTCCCTTCTCTCATTATTCAATTTACAGTTATATCATCATTTTTAATCAGTATAGAATAGCCTGGAATCAGTACACACTCACACACACTAACACATTCTTTATTTTTCTACTCTGAATTTGAAACAGGTCATGTAAACAACATATTCCTTGTGGATATATTCAAATTAGGCCAAATGCCATTTATTCAATCCCAACTGTTTTCATAACAGCCATATCCATACGAACCAGCCTCTAGTTTTTTTTTTGTTTTTTTTGTTTTTTGGGGGGGGGGGGGGGGGGGTGGAATTCATGGGCAACAGAAAAGCCAACATCTCTGCTTGGAGGAAGAAACACACCTTCTTTCAAACAGTGAAAGACTTGGATATCGTCAGGTTTTTGGACGTGTGTAAATACCACTAAGCCAGCCTATTCAAGAAGGTGTTTGAAGAAATGACAGAGAGAGGCTGTGTTTGCAGTCCAACAAGTCCTCCACCAGTGAAAAAGTTTTGAAGAAAATCTTACTGTAATGAGAATATGCACTGCTCCATGTAAATGGTGATATTAGTGGAACATTGTTTTCCATTAGTAATGAAAACAGCTCAGTAGGAAGGCTGCCCTTTTTGGAACAAGGAGGAAGAAATGTAATATTTGTTGCATGTAACCATAGTTGAGGCTGTCTCAGTTTGTCAGATCTTTATGTATGGGTGTGTGTGTGCTATATATGTGTTAAGATGAATATGGAAAAAAGTTACTGTTGGCAGTTTTATCGCTCTCTACATCGAGTATCATCCTTTGAATAGAGATTCATCCCCGGTCATTCATCTCATCCATACGTTTCACTTTTATTTCCAATATTTTTCATCTGTAAATGTATTTGCCACACAGTAAAAAATGTAGTGTCAATATTTCAGAGTCAAGCTATTTTAACCTAGATAGAGTATTTATAGCCCTATGGAGAGTAAACTAGCTCTAAAAGTAGAGTTAAAAGTCAGTGTAAAGTTCTGCACAGATGCAGTGTAAAATTCAACTCTACAGAGTGATGATTAGTGCCAGTCTGCCGCATTGCATTGTGGGTACTGGACTACTACTCATTGTGTTCTATTTTATGTGCAGGGGTTCAAGGGGGGTTTATTTTAATGTTTATTTAGGTTAACGTGTCTGTTTTACAATGTTTATTGGCCTTTTTATGTTTATTTTTTGTATTAATGTGACACCATTAGTCAAACCTGTAGGCAGAACAATGCCCAACCTGACTGTCGCTGTGACGCTATTACTGTATAACAAATGGGGAGGACTTAAGTCTTCCAAAGGAAAAACATGTCCTAGGGTGACAGAGTGTTCCGAGAGCGCCTGCAGCCTGCGGAATTGCAGATTGCCACCCTCCTGTCTGCAGGTTACTTTTAAACAATGATCTAAATTAAATATTCTTACCAATTTGAGACGACATACTTTAAAAGTTGAAATAATTGCAATTTTTCGTTCATCGTCTTCTCAACTTTTACTCCACACAACGCCATCTTTGTTTTGGCCGGAAGTGCGAACTGAATGATCCCGAAGCACTCGAAGTCTCCAGAAACGGCCAAGTGCGCTCAGTGTAGTTTTCTACCACGAATTGGTCAAAGAAGAAAACGAAAGAAGTCTGCTTGGAGCTTGCAGTAAGGGCAGGAATCGAAATGGAGCTAATGAGAGTAAAACTCTGAATAAATTGATTGTTTTATGTAAGACAATGTCTTCCAAGAGGAAGCAAGAGATCATCAAGGGCCAGCAGACACTGTTTGGTTTCCTAAAGAAGCAGAGAACAGGTATTTACCCTACAATACATCCAGATCTATTCTTGCAAACTGTTCTCTCTACAAACATTACTAAAATAAATCTCAGGTCATGAATGTAAACATTTCACAGATCTTTTGTATTTGTTCTATTAACTTTTATGAATGAGTGAAATGACAAAATACAGGGGAAATTCTGGCCAATTTTTTTTTTATGTGTAGACTTAGAAAATATTCTGGGTCCTGCCATATAGATCTAATTTTGCCAATGTTCTGAGCTGCTATATAATTGATATTTCATGAATGTACACGTCACAGATCTTTTAGATTTGTTCTATTAACTTTTATGAATGAGTGAAATGACAAAATATAGGGGAAATTCTGGCCAATTTTTTTTCATATCCGGACTTAGAAAATATTCTGGGTCCTGCCATATAGATCTAATTTTGCCATTTTCAGTAATGTTCTGAGCTGCTATATAATTGATATTTTATTTTTCAGAGCCTCCACCAGCCACTGAACCTTCTAGTGCCTAGGTTCCCATAAGGCTATAGCCCCCTAGTTAAGGTCTCACACATAGTTTGTGCAGGGAATTAAAATCTGTCACCAATTATTGCTATTTAAATTGTGTTAATTGAAATATATATATCTTTTTTAGGGCTGGGCAAGTTAACGCGTTATTACCGCATTAATGCATTCATTAAATAACGCCGACAATTTTTTTTTTTATCTCACGTTAATGCCGTTTTATTCTTACTCATATTCTTCTGCCCCTGCTTGTGTGCGTGTAGCGATTAGCTCAGCAGATAGACAACAGTTTTCCCAAGAAAAGCCGGACACCGAAAACTTCTGTCCAAATCTTCTACTTGAGACTCACTGTAAAACTGCAACATACATACAAAATATGTCTCAGTTCTGTTCATTGCCTTAGTACATTTACATGGCATTATACATGTAAATGAATGGGAAAAAGATCGCTATCTCGATGCTAACTTGAATGGGAAAATCCATAGACACGCTATTGATTAGCATTTACAGATTAATTTAAGATTTACAATGTCTTTATCCAGCAACAAAGGTTCACATCAGAGATATTTTATACTATTCATTCTTACAACAACTGAACATAAAATACTCACAGGCAAACGTTTTTCAGGCCATACAAACAAAGTGAAAGAAACATGTCTGTTAGTTCCTTCTTATGCCTGAACTGGCTACGGTAACACCGCAAGTACAAAACATACGTTAGTGCAACTTATTCCGATCACTAGAGGGCCCCTTTTGCTTGCTTTTAACAACTGAACATCACATATTATTGGGCTTATTAGTATTAGTACTTATTAGTGGGCTTAAGACTCCTGTCAGTCACTCACAACCTGAAATAAACTGGTGTGGACATAAACATGGAGAAAAGTACCGGTCTTTTCCATGGACATTTTCATTTTAAATGTCTTCAGATGGCGGGGTTGAGAAGACCAAAGTTGTTTGTAAGCACTGCAATGTGGAATTATTTTCTATCACCGGAGTACTTCGAGTCTGAAATATCACTTAAAGGCAATACACGCTGTTGATGCCGGCAAACCCCCCCCCCCCCCCCATATAACTACTTGATTAATCGTAGAAATCCATGCAGTTAATTGCGATTAAAAATTTTAATCACTGCCCAGCACTAACTTTTTTCCAAAACCAAAAACCAAACCAAAAATGCGCAACATCTATGCTAAACATGCAGTTATGTTACAAGCCAGACAGCATACTACAGAGGTTTACTAAGAGACCAGACACACATACTACTGGTGAAAGTGCGGTTTGCATGAAAATTGTGTACTTACAACAGCTTCATAACATTGTGTATTTTTCAATGTCACATTTTGATGGAAACTGTACTTAAATACATAAATCTCATGACAATACAAGTGCTAGAAATAAGTAATATTACACAATTAAATTGCACCAGAGGCCACCAAATAACACCAAATTATCAAAATTTTCTTGGGGGGGCATGCCCCCAAACCCCCCTTGGTGAGGCACGCCTGTGGTGCGCAGCGCCACGTTCCACCCCGCGATAACTCAACGCGTGAAGTTGTGCAGGCTACTTTTTTTGTAGTGCAGGCTACTTAAATATTCTGGGAACACTCTGGAGTGATTAGAACCCACAGAGCAAACATACGCCCTTCTCAAACCCCACCATGGGGACCCTTGCAATTCTACATTGTTCCAATATTAGCATAGAGTGCAAACTGATGAAGAAAATAACACTGCAGAGAAATAAATATTAAAACATTATAGAGTCATTTTACAACTAAATCTGGAGTAAAAATAGCTCTTTAAAGTGTAATCATTTTACCCTTAACAATGTGAAAACAACACTGTTAAATAGGGCGGCACAATATTGAAAAGAACTGACATTGCATTTTTTTTTAACCCAGCGATATATATTGCAATATAAAAACATACTTAGGAGGATATAATAGCTGTGTGGTGCCAACATAAATGGTCAAACAAATTAGTTGTGTTTCCTCTTGTGGCAACCGGTG
The DNA here is from genome assembly GCF_902148855.1 of Sphaeramia orbicularis. NCBI lineage: Eukaryota > Metazoa > Chordata > Actinopteri > Kurtiformes > Apogonidae > Sphaeramia > Sphaeramia orbicularis. Next base: position 7,006,662 of record NC_043959.1, read on the forward strand.
CAAGGCACTGTCGACACAGAACACGTGTTTCAGTATCATCCTTCTTGTAGCTGAAATAATTCCAGATAACTGATGTTACTTTTCTTTTTGGAACCTAGTCATCATTTACGGTGATTTTCTCTTGTTCGTTGCTCATTTTTCAATGTTGTTACCAGCGACTCACTCCAAACTGATTAAGAAAGACTGATTGATGGATCGCTGCATGCAGTGTGTGGCAGGTACCCTTAAAATTACATGAGAACACGTTGAGTTCATTTGCCTCCTACATTACAGGACCTGCAATGTGAATATTTTGCACACATACATCGCGATGTCGATGATCAAATGATATATTGTGCAGCTCTAATTTTGCAAATTTCATTGTTAATTTTGATACTGAATTTAATAGAATTAACTCTGAAAATTTGACACTGGCCATAGAGTAAATGTTACTCTAATTTTGAGTGGGACCAAGTGTTATCTGAAACAGAGTTAAATTCAACTCTCTAAGAGTTAAATTGACACTCTGTTTTTTACTGTGCACTCAGATGGAAGCAGAAAAGAGCAGCCAAATTTTGTAATGGTCAGTCCGATGAATATTGAAGTAAGTGGTAGCTGTTTGTTTTTAGGTGGGGATAAGAAATGGCACGTGCAGTGTAGCAAGATTTATTTCCTGCATATCCATGTTTGAAATGATTCAGGACATACAGAAACCTAATTCCCAGTAACTGGGACAACATTTTGATGGACTCTGCACCTAACTGGCTCAGCTCATGGTTTTTTAAACTCACATCTTCCCTGTATGAGAGGGAAATAAAAAGCACAATAAATAATTCACCGGCCACATGCATTTTGTATGAATGGTCCCATCGCTCATCAGAGAGGTGTAGAGAGCTGAGGGAAAGAGTTGATTCCTCTGGGCACTCATACTTTCTAATCTAATAAGCATTGTTAGGGCAAAACAGTGACGTCTGTTTAGGTAATTACAGTGAGATGCCCAGCAGCTGCTTAGGTCCGTGCTCATGTTCCCTTCTTTCACGCTTCATGTCACATGCTATCATGTTATCCTCATTTACATTCTTTGCAGTTCAAAGTCATGTCTGTTGGCCTTCACACCCTGTACTCATTTCATTTGCAGCTCACGCCTCTCCATCTTCATCTCCATTTTCTCCAGTCTCCTGTAGTTCCTTCACCTCTTCTTTCTTCATGTCCTCTGTGTCTTCAATCTTCACAGGTATGTTTCATCAGATGGTAACACGGCACAGTCCAGCTAAAGTTCCACTCGTGTGTTTGTATTGTGATGTATCACCATCATGCTACGAGGCATTTTGGACCTGCCCTTTCCATGTTGGTGTCTCCATGATAAATGATGCAGCCGGATCTTTTCGGAACCAAATGAATGGATCAATGTACTGTAGGAGATAGTAATCACATTAACCAGCCATGAATGTAACCACCAGGGCTGCTGCTGAATTAGGTTGTATTGAATTCATTAGTCTTATCTCCACTGTCTTCTCAGCTACATTGTAAATGTAGCCTCTACCTTAATATATTCAGAGATTACAAAAAAGATTGAATGAATGAAAAATACACAAAAGATCTAACCTTTGTTCCATAGATTATCTTTTTTTCTTAGATAACTCATTTCCATATTTTACATAATGCTAGTGTTAATAGGTTGTAAATCGTTATGCGATATATATTAATATTGTTAGTACTTATGAGCCACTGGAGTGAGAACATTAATAAAAGTTTAATGAGTTTCATAAATTGTTTATAATAGTGCCACAAACACCTATAATGACTTTAACTAACATGCATATTATGTCTCATTAAACCTTTTCGGGACTTTTTCTGGTGCTTTAGGCTATGTTCAGACTGCAGGCGAATGTGGCCCAAATCCGATTTTTTTTTGTCCATCTGGGACCTGTATCCAATCTGTTAACGACAGTTTGAACAGCACAAATCCAACCCAGGCCACGTTCATATGTGGTCCTAAATCCGATACGTATCTGATATTTTGAAATGCGACTTCAGTCTGAACGGCCAGGTCGCATTTATCCGACCTTTACATCATTGAAATGTGATAATTCTGCATCCCAGAAGTGTCACTTCCGTAAACACAGTGCGTGCCTGCGTAGTCATGTATTACGTCAGGGCTTCTTTTGTGCATACGGGTCATGTCAGGGTCACATTCAGTTCATACTCAAAACTTATAGAAGTTGCATCTAATGTGTAGTATGAACAAGCGCATAAAAAAATCTGATTTCAACAAAAATCTGAATTGTGCATTAGGACCTGCTGTCTCAACATAGCCTTAGTGAAACGAATACATACTTTACTATGTATTCATCAGCAGTTAACCAGGGAGTTAACCCTTTATAGGTCACTCATAGAAATATTCTGAAATTCAACATTTCAACCTTAGTGTGTTATTGGAGGACCTAACAAGACTTTATTACTTGCTTTTTTTTATTGTTGTATAGAAAATCAAGGTCAGTGAAGTTACCATATTTGATTCCTTACCTGTAAGTGGCAAAAAATAAATACATAAATAAATAATAATCCAAGAAGTAAATATAAAAAAAATACAAGAAAAACACATGTAAGGTGAAAGGAACATGTATTTTAGAACATTAAAACATCACTTTTAGAACATTAGACCAACATAAGTGCTGATCCAGACCCCTGTCCACATCCACATTATCCCTTTGAACATCATTCCGTACATTAGTACCATTACTTCATGGTACCTAACAAAGCAGGTACAGTCACTGTTCATGCAGAGGTGGACCTTACAGACCCTGTAGACCACATTGGACCTGAGATTGTTGATTCACTGTCCTCACTGGAACTGTTACTGTTACTGTCTTGTAATATGTGTGGAATTACCAAAAATAGTCACTTCCCTGATAAAGGGTTAATAGTTAATTATGTTTTTAGCAACTATTATTAAGTGAGATCTGTGCAGGAGTAATAGCAGTTTATATGCTTAAGGGGTTTTATGTAGTATTGGTATTCCAAACTCTCAACAGCAGGAGGAAGTCAAGTATTAAAACACGTTTATGACCAAAACCACCACCAAATCAACACGATGTATCCACAGACTGTATCACTCATTGTATAAAGTATAGAGCTCATTCTTTACACAGTATCTGTATTAGGTGTCATCAAGTTTTGTTTTTCAAAGTAAAATTCCTATCTGGTTATTTTGACAGTCTGCCAACATTACACAGTCTTATAATTAGCTATGTTAGCTTAGCTCTGAGCTCTGCTTTTCGACAGCAGCAAATGAAAAGCATAACATAATTTTTTCATTATTTTTACATGATTTTTCATGTAGAGCTGTGTCCAGTGGTGAAAACAACAATAGTGCTTCTAGATTTTATTACATTGTCGCTTCTTTGACTCCTGACATTGTTTCACACTGGTTCTCATCCTCAACTTAGCCTTAATGTTACTTTTCCTCACCACGGGAGACCAGCAGAGTTACTCACTACTACCTCTAGTGGTCACATGCGTTTGCAGTAACACTAGACGTTTGGCTGTGAATACATAGTTTACACATTATACAATAATACAGTACAGTGACGTCTTTGGCATAACGTCAGAACTCTATCATTCTAAACATTCTAATCATACCCTTGTGTCATTTTTTAACATCCTATAGTAGAGAAAGCTCCTTGAATAGATTTTTTGTTTTTAGTTTTCTACCTCACCAGACCAAGCACTTACAACCATTAACCTGTAACACTTTCCACAAAGAACTTAAAGGTACGGGAGACTTTCGTGACCAATTTTTCATCAAATCTGTAAAACCTCAGTCATATCCTCAGTATCATGAATCTGTCAGTTTTTCTGTGATCTTTCACCTGAATCTCTTGCATTACGGTGAACAATTTCTTAGTGCCATCCACCATAAACAAACCATGTGTTTACAAACAGAGCCGGGAGGTAACTCAGGCATCTTCGGAATTTTGGCGCAACATGCATTGTGGGAAAGGGAGGTTCGCACAGCTACCTGCAGTGGCAGTGGCAGCGGCAGCACGACCATATGATATTATATGAATGAAACAAACATGCAGAAATGTCTGAAATGCGGAAACAGCTGGAGGAATTTGCATAGAGGGAAGGGAGCTCCTGCCATTTCCGCGTTGTGTCTTTAGCAGCTGCCACTGTCAGGCAGCTGCGTGAGCCTCCGTTTCCCACAATGCACGTCGCGACAAAATTCTGAGATGCCCGAGTCACCTCCTGGCTCTGGATGTAAACACACAGTTTGTTTATGGTGGATGGCACTAAGAAATTGTTCACCGTAATGTGAGAGATTCAGGTGAGTAATCACAGAAAGACTTACAGATTCATGATACTTAGGCTATGACTGAGGTTTTACAGATTTGATGAAAAATTGGTCACGAATGTCTCCTGCACCTTTAATATAAAGCTCTATCTGTATCTCATTTTTGTAACATAGATATGATGGTGTAGATCTACTTCCACAATGATAAATAATGCATGATGACTCACCTTAGCTAATGACTTCATCCCAGCAGTGTTATGTTTAATCTCCGGGTGATTATGCTCTAGCATTGGCATCTTTAGTGTTTCTTGTTCCCTCATTTTAGTGAAGAAGTTTCCTTGGCTTTAAATAGTCTCTTAAGGCTGTTGGTGTCTTTATGACACCGAGGAATCAGGTGTATGAAGTTGGCAGCTTCTCAAAGTAAACTGTTTATTCCCCCAAAGCCATGCATTTGAACTGATTTCCCCGAAATGAGGAGATTGTTTTGCACAGTGAAATATCTAGTGACTTCCACAAGGAGGCATTGTAATATTCTATTTGTTGATGTGTTACATCAGATTAAAGTCTAAATGTGGAATACAGATGAATATGGTTATTTCCTCCCACATAGCATCATGAAATGCAAGAGTGAATCCAGACATGTCAACAAACAAGACAGTAAAAATCTAAAAATGAGAAAATAATCTTGTTTTGTGCATAAACTCATATTCAAAGAAAGTAAGAGGTTCTATGTCTAACAATGTATAAAATCATAGTGGTCAGTCTGTATTTCAGTGTTATATCCTCATGTTTACAGCTTTCAACATTCTAACACATGATAAATTATTGAATATTTTATATAATTTGTGATTAAGAACCCTGAAGATCCAGCCCATTTGTGGTTAAATGTTTGCATTAATTCTAATACACCTGAATATTGCTGTATTGGCTTTTACTTATGTCAGAGCTTTTTCTGTTGTTTAAAGAGTAGATGTCAGTGTTGTCATCTGTCTACAGTGATGCAAACCTTCACCTCAAACATTAACAACATAGGACTGGAAGCATCACAAGTGTGTACCAGTAGTATCATCATCAACACATCAGACTGACCTCAGCCATTACCACTGATGGATGAATCCAAATGGTTTAGACCAGCTCCCCTGGTGTAAAGAACTGAGCCCAAATTCATTCTATTGCACACTTTCAGTTTTAAGTCTGTATTGTCCATTTGTATTTATATGTGTATAATCTTTAAAGTCTTTGTAATTTAAAAATTCTGTCTTTCTTTACAACTATTACAGCGGTGGTTCCCTACCGTTTTTGGCTTGTGACCCCATTTTAACAACACAAATTACTGGCGACCCCAGACATTCAAAATTGAGACTTTTTTTTGCTAAAATTAACTTGTTTTTGATCATGTAATAGTTTGCTATACTATGTTGCAAATAAACATTAATTTTAGATGACATTTAGGCTATATAATATATAATATTATGGATGGAGGCAGAAAAGCCAGGTGTTGATTACTGCACAAAGTGAGAATTTTATTTTCCTTAGTCAGGATATGTACAGTCAGTCCAGCTTGGATTTACACGGCTGACAATTAATACTGAACAAACAATAACTCTAATTATGAATTATGAAAGAGCTTCAGCATCTGAAACTGACCACAATGAACATTTTAAAGATAAACAGTACCACAGTGCTTCAGTTTCAGCTTCACAGTTTGTCATGTCTTTTTTTTTTTTTTTTTTTTTTTTTTTTTCCTTTTCCTTTTTTTTTTTTTTTTCTTTCCCTTCTTTTTGGGCTCAGCTGGCTGACAGGCAGCTGTCTGTACCGATAAGGCAGCAGCCGACACCAACTGTACTCCCAGTCATCGTTGCCCATTTTTCTAACACCTTTGCTTGTGTATCTTCTTTTATTTGGACATTTTACCAGGGAGTATCTCACACTACTTTTTTTTTGTTTGTTTGTTTGTTTGTTTGTTTGTTTGTTTGTCATGTCTTTTATGTATTGGGATTGTCTCTGTCAACTCACCATATATTTTGTATTGGTACAATGTTTTTTTTTTTTTTTTTTATCAATTACTAGAAATTTCAGGTAACCCCATTTGAATTCCAGGTGCCCCCATGTGGGGTCCCGACCCCAAGGTTGAAAAACACTACATTACAGCAAACATTCATGTCCATTGTGCTATGACAGTTTGCATGAAATTAGATGTAAAAAAAAATTGCAATATATTGAATTGTAACTCCATATCAGATTGCCATTATTTTGCAAATGCACACCCCTCGTTTAAGTATTTGCCTAATTTGCCTGATTCTCCTGCAAATGATTATCAACAGTAGGAATATCTGTGTTTCTCTGTGACGTACAGTACACTTTCCCACAGACTCATATTCTAATGTTGAAATGGTGATTAGTAATGTGGTAAGGTCCAAACTGTGTCCAACTGGCTTTGGCTTCATAGTGTTCTTACTTGACTTTTGGCCTCACAGCTTGAAGATTCTGGGTTTGATTCTCATTCAAACTGCAGCCTTTATGTGTTGAGTTACCCGTGTGGGTTTCCTCCAGGTCCACCAGGTTCCCCCCACTGTTAAAATCAGCTACATTTAGGCTCATTCTACTGTCAGTCCCTTTGACCACAGTACTTATAAACATCTGGACTTGGTTCGTGAGCACCTTCAGTGACAGCTTACTGTTGTTAATGTACAAACTGTTAATGCTAATGCTAATGCCAGGCACTATGGGCCAGATCTACTAAAGGTTTGCATGTATAAAAATGTACAAACTGATTTACAAACAGTGCGCACTAACAGATGCATCTTTCAAAGTTGCGAAATAGTGTGTCTGCATCCAGTTAGTACGTTTGCCGCAATGAATCTGTAATACAGGCAACTGTGCGTGTGCTGGGAGGAGAAAATGTGAATTGCAATTTTTTCGAAGAAAGGGTTTTGTGGTAGCGCTCTAGTTGTACTCTGTACTAGGAGCAGCGGCCCGATGTCCCTAATCATCGAACTCAATTTCGTTTGATGTACTCTGTACTGTCAAATGGCAATAAAGGCAATTCTGGTTCTGATTCTGATTCTAAATATATTCATTTAGCACACGCAAAGTGATTTATCAAACCCGAAAGCAATTTTGCTCATAGAAACTGCATCTATATTTAACACATCTCAAAGGGAGGTGCAGACAGTTTGGATGTGTAATTGCACGCACGTGGCTGCGGTTATTGTTGCAAGGACACATCGAAAAGATGAAACAAGATGCAAAGAACGCATTTTTCACCCTCGTGTGAACATTTTTAGAATGAATGAGGGAACACTTATTGAAACATATCGCCTATCCTTGTGGTGCTTTTATTTCCATATTTGTTTGTTGTTTGTTGTATTTCACGCATTCATTTTGACAGCCCCAAACATGCCAGGTTGGACTGCATTAACTTTGAGTGTTGCGTCATCATCATGAAAACTCGACATTCTTTCCCCCCGATTCACCACATCAGATGGCCATTCTGGACTTTGACAGAATTTCCTACTAGTCAGTCTGCCCCTGACTGTTGCCATTAGTGCTGGCATATCCCAGAGGAGTTTTTCTAGTGTACTGTCTCCATGACGACAACCAGTAGCACACGCAAAATCCTCATTTAAATAGGGCGGTCTCCAACATGTTTGCACCTGTTGTCATATGCGCAGGCAGTCTTAGTAAATCACCCGTAAACCACAGTTCAACCCCACATGCAAAATTCTAGATTGCACACACAAATTAGTACACTCGAATTGGGATCTTAGTAGATCTGGCCCTATGTGTGTATTAGGACGGGTAAAACGCAGACTACATTTCCCAATGGGGATGATGAAGTGAATAAACTTTTTTTATTATAATATATTAGTCACACTTTACATGATGTTATATGGAGGATTTCCCATAAGTACATAAGCACATAACTTTATATCTAAGCGTAGGTTAATTATTAAATGATGGGTTTTCTTTACTCCCGGTTCCTGGTTATCTATGACATCATCAGTCCTAAGGGCTTATAGAACATTCTGCTTTTAATTGCGTTACAGCTACATGATACATGAAAAAAATATATAGTGCAGTTGTTTTTGATATATGTTGTGGTGGGAAAAAAACAGGAATTTTTGCAGATGACTTAAATATCACTATGTGGAAAGAGTGAATTATTCTACAATGATTACCTCCTGGCTACACTGAACATGTATTGTATGCAGAGTGGGTTATGCGACATTACGCTTCACTATGCTTCAGTAAGAATGGTCACAGCAGTCAGCGTGGAAATGATGTGTATTTGCCGCAGAGATTCTCAGTGTAAGCGTAAAAATAGACTTGCGCTCTATTTACATCTTTTACGCGAGGTGTATTATGTCGGTTTTACACAGAAATGAGTGAGAAAGTGTCGAGATTTTTTTTAATGAAACTACTGATATAAAAGGAATGAGGTTATTGACATCTTGGTTTTCAGAGTTCAGCCAAGTTGAAGTTTCCTGTTCCTGTGACCCAAGATGGTCATCCTGAATGACAGGGAACGATAAAAAACAAATAAAAAAATAAAAAAAGATGAGCAATCACAGCTTATTTTAACTCCTCTCTCCCACTCTTAATCACCCTGTCGGCATTTATTTTGCTAATACCAAATGGTGGTTGCTTAGTAACTTTATTCTCTCCATATGTAACTGTAGTCTGTAGCTGTTAACTTAGCCACATCACACACACACACACACCACAAAAACAAAGAAACAAGGGTCGTAATAACACCAACTTGTTTTTTGTGCGTGACTTACACACACAAACACATAGATGTAGATGTATGAAAAACAAACATCCACACATGAATAATCTGTTTTTTATGTGTTAAAGGGGTCATATTTTGCTAAACCCACTTTTATTAGTCTTTATTTGTTTATTTGGACCCTTATAGTTCAAAAAGTCTGAATTTGAACCCTCCAGGTGCTGCAAAGCTATCTTTCTATTCATTTTGGCAAAAACTGAGTGGATTTCTACAACCTGTTTTAATTCCTTTTTAATTTGTTGCGTCTGTAACTTCAGTCGCGGAAAAAATTATTAGACCATCAGAAGTCATCAGAAACAATGATTATGCAATCAAGTACTAACTCCTGTGTGTATCATGTGACTAAAACAGACAGAAAAGAAAACATGGAGTGCCTAAAAGCACTGTTTTTGTCAGTACGATGCCATAGATATTGAAGTAAGAACTGAAGTGATTTTGGTTATTATCAAGAAAACATAGAAAATGGATAGATATCAGCTCTGAAATTAAACTACTATGAGCTATTTTTGCTGTTATCATTATATTTGTCCAAGCAAATGTACCTTTAGTTGTACCAGGCATTAAAATGAACAAGAAACTGCAGAAAACAAGAGGTGGTCTAATAATTTTTTCCACGACTGTAGTTACATCACGACATTTGCACATATAAGGTCAAGACTTCTGACGAACATTTCTCAGAGTACGTAGAAATGGGACAGAGCAGCATGGTCAAGAACCTGGAGGGGGTGGGGTGTGAGATGGCTCATTTGCATTTAAAGGGCCAGTGCTTAAAACCACCTTTCTGGTGTCATTACTCAGAAATAGGGTTGAAGATGGACCTGTGGAGTTGAATTAATGAAGAATTCAGACCCAAGTATAGCATTTACAGTTTAGGAAAAAGCATAATTACATTTAAAAAAGCAAAATATCACTCCTTTAAGTAAAAAAGCAGTAGAGCGACTTGTACATCTGCATAGAAGATAATAATAAAAAGTTGAAAAGCATTTTTTTAGTGCAAACCAAACTATTTTGAACATTACACATGACCTTTATTTTCATTCCACCAAACACATAAACAGCTGAGACGACTCTAGAACTGACACAAGATGACCAGGTCTACTTCAGGTCCAGTGTCGGGTCAAACTTCACTGCATGTGCTGCAGGGTGACACGTGTACATTTCAGTGATGATGCATAGATGAGAACTTCTGTTCAGGGCAATAACAGTACAGATAGTCATGATATCAGATAAATGCTATTTCTATTACATGTTTTTCAGTTGTCTTGAGGGTTTATTTTATTGAGATTTCCACCTAAAACTCTTCATTTTACATCTGCATGTTTTGATGATGAATATTTTTGTCAATATCTTTATAATTCTTTTGAATGTGCTACCTCTAGATTTCTGAAATGATATGCTGTTTTTTTTCATAAAGAATAAAATTAAATTTAATTCATAAATTTTATTCTTAATTTATTTTCCATCTTATTGTACTACTACTGTCACAATTTTTTTTTGTTTTATTCTAACATCTTTGATCATATTGCCCTACTTTATGTGCTTCTCATGTCAGATGTGGAGGATGAACCTTGCTCTCCTGAATGTCACCAGGGTCTCCGATTATCTGCCTCCATACTCAGAGGGGGTTTGTGGGGGGGTTTTTTGTTTCGTTTTTTTTTTTTTTACTTTTCTTTTTCCTTCTGGAGTGGGTTGCCAGGCAGCGTAGCAGAAGATAAGGTTGTAGACCGGCAGACAGGAGCAGATAGGGAGCACCTCGTCATGTGCAAAGGTCTGCATGGGGTTTCGATGGTCCTGCTTCTGTGACCGTCAAACAGATGGCAACACGCACAAGATGGCCTAGATTCACACATACGCTCCCTCTTCCTCTCCTCATCCCTCTCACTCTCGTCCACATTCTCCTGCTCGCTCACTCTTTTCACTTCCTCCTCTTACTCAATATTTTGGAATCGGCCTCAGCACCAGTGATAACATCGGATTTTCTCCGTTGGACATTTGTGTGTGTGTGATTGTGTGTTTGTGTGTTTTCTCTTTTTTTTATCCCATGTCTCTTAGCCTCCCAGATTAAATGTGCGTTGGTTGTGCCTGTGGACGAAAGGGTTGCCTAGCAACCAGCTGATGAGAGCAGCCTTGAGGCCTGCAGTGATGTCAGTCTGAGTCGGGGGAGGGGTGTGTGGTTGGTATGTATGTGTATGTGTATGTGTATGTGTATGTGTATGTGTGTGTGTGTGTGTGTGTGTGTGTGTGAGAGAGAGAGAGATGGAGTGAGAGGATGGTGGGCCTAACCCTCAGTAGAGTTCAACATCATCTCATGCGGGTCACGTGCTATACTGCTTTAGTAGGCCACCGTTATGTAACCCACCACAGCCGAGTCAGTCTGTGTGTGCTTGTGTGTGTGTGTGTGTGCTTGTGTGTGTGTGTGTGTGTGTGTGTGTTTGTGCGAGCGTTGAGGCTTCTATAAATAAAGGCAGCGTGTGCATACATGCCAATAAATGCCACCCTGTATGCATGAGCTGGTGTGTGTTGTGAAGAAGCAGGGAGTCATGCGATGTGTGGGTGTGCTGAAGGCGAGGTCTCCCACCGCAGATATATCAATAGCTCAGCGTTACTTTCCTCTCAACCTGCTCAGCTGACGGGGAGAGTGAGCACTCGAGTGAGGGCCAGCAAAGGACACATGATGCTAACATTACTCTGTGTATTAGGAGAAGGTGGAGGGGGTTCTCCTACTCTGTGCCAATGCTCCTGTAGTGTCGCTATTTGCCTTTATGTTCCAAAAATCCACATTAACCTCATTTCTGTGTAACTGAGCATTTACATCATCACTTCTGTATATTCGTTTGTAACTGAACTTCTGACCGTTCTTCACTGCCTTTTATGAAATGATAAGAAAGTGTGAAGTGTTCTGGTTTTGAGGGCCCTCTACCTCTGATAGAGCTGCAAAACTAATAGTTGCTTTAATTCTGTTTCACGTTACTTTTTATAAGATAGTGATGCTGTTTCCCACTGCAACTGCGACAGCTGTCTGTATATACATGAACACATGGTTAGAGGGTAAATAAATACTACAACAGTGAAGATGTATATAAAATGCCATATATACAATATGGCACATGAGGCATTATATTAAGAGTAATGTTGCCATTAATCATCTGTGGTGTTATTAGGGTGATTATTATTATACACATCCATCATCTGGATATAAATTGAACCTGTGATGTGAGTTTATTGAACTCCTGATCCTTATTGGTCATTGAAGGCATGTTTTTCCTGTATAACAGGCCATCTGTATGCTGTTATACACAGTTCCAGCTGAAGAATTTAACAAGTTATTTTATTTAGCAGAAGCATTTAGCATCATAGTCACATCCATAAAATAAATAATCTCAAGATAATAACTTTTTTGAAGGCCTGCATCGCTATTTGTGATCCCATATATACTCAAATTTACACATGTATACACAATGAAAATCTACAGTATACTGTATGAACTGTTTCCATTTCAGTCATAACAGAATTTTTGTAGATTTAGAGAAATAATTAAGTAATTCCATGTGTTAACCACGCAAAAGCTTGATTTTAATGACAGTGATGATGGTTTTAACTGACACTAATAAATTGAATAATATGGGGAAACACATCTAAAAATAACATCAATAAAATATTGCATAACAGTATGCTAATATTTTGGTAAGAAGATGTTTTATATCAATACAATATTAGGTTTAAATGTTCATAATGCAAGAGCTACATGTCAGGATTGTAGAGTTTGCTGTGCTGGAAATCAGCTGTTTTTACACATGTATGCAGGGGTGCTGTTAAGGGGGGGTAAACATGACAAATTCATGGGGCCTCGTATTTTTGGGGGGCCCATAGAATAGTGGAGGGGGTCCAATGGATACAGATTACAAGTTGTGAACATTTCATGTAAGATCAGCTGTATAATAGAGGTATGGGAGTCGGAAGTTGAAAGCTTGTTCAGTTTAGTTTCATGCCAGCGTATGTTACATTAGTTATGGGCTGCACCCCCGTGTGTGTGTGTGTGTGTGTATACATATATATATATATATATATATATATATATATATATATATATATATATATATATATATATATATATATATATATATATATATATATATATATATATATATATGTCCACCCCACCCCCGCTCTGATAAAATATTGAATTTTATGAAGGGTCCATAACGTTTACCTTTCATGGGGCCCACAGCTGGTAGCGGCGCCCCTGCATGTATGTATGTTGCTTATTGAACTTTAGAAAATGTAGTAACAATACTGAGGTGACGCTAATGGGGTGACATAGTTTAGCCATGTTTCGGCTATTATCAATGTGACATCTTCAAAATACTGAAGTTAAAAGTGTCATTTTATTTTAAGGCTGAAATTTAGCTTTATTTATGTTCCAAACAAGGTAATATTCTTTAAATTACATGTTTAATGTTGTGACTTGTTTCTGTTTACATCAGTCTTGACTGCAACATACTAAACTGTGTCTTTCTTGTTAATTTATAGAAATAACTTTTAGCAAAATATTACTCGTTAGTCAGCTTTATCTGTTTCCTCATCAGTACCCTTTGCCTTTGTTTTCCTTTATTATCTGTTCAGTTTAATATTACCTAAATGTTATTACTTTGGTATTTAGAACTGTGAAGTGTCATATATGTGCATATGTTTATGTATGTTTCATTTGTGTGTCCGCAGGCCTTTCCATTATTCATGTCTCAGTCCTTACGTTGGTATAAATCTGTAGCACAGCTCTGTTCTTTTTTGTTTTGCGTGACTCTTGTAGCTGTAAGAAGTTGTAATAAGGTCAGTGAAGCTAAAGGAGGCACTGCACTAATTAGTCTAAAAGGCAATTACATACTTTTCACATCTCTTTAACTTCTGTAACAAAAAATAGTTTAGCAGATGATAGAGATGCCAGGATACCAAGTGCTTGACACATCTGAGGTTAAGTATTTTCGTTTGGAATCTCACCTGCTGTGTCACTGTAAACCCCCCCGCCAATCCATTCATTTCCCTCTTTTCACAGCTTCATCATCTGTGTTATTTTGATGTGTGTGTTGTGTTTAATGTTGTCCTCTTTCTACATCTCATCCATCCCATCTCTCCACCATGACCTCGTGTGGAAAAGCTGGTGTTGAAAAGGAAACTGTAAGTGTTTCTTTTTTATTTTTTGGGTGCAAAGCAGTCTGTCTTAGTGGAGGCAACAATGAGCGATGGCCCAGTTCCACTTTGGCAGAACGACCCCCTTAGTCCCCTTCACTTCCCCTCAGGCTGCTCCATATGCTCCAAGAAGGAACCAGCCCTATCTAGGCTACATGCATCACCTTGCTATTAGTGGAAAAAGGAACTCTGGAGGTCAGATTTGAAGTTTTCTGCGCACTTTGCTTTATTTTTCTAATCAGTCCCTATGTATGCCAATGATTGAATCAATTTATTTGGAGGAAGCCTCAGTGGGAAACCGGATCCTTGGGGGAAGTGGAAGGCAGGTGTGATCCTTCTGCATGGAGTGGTGTTTGTTGTGGTGAGGGGTGTCCTTGTGTCTTACTGTTTCAAGTTCATATCAGCACATGCATCCCTCAGGTAATTTGAGGATTGGGTCTCAGTCGGATAGAGCAACGCATACTCCACTGTGATGCTTCTGCTTATCCTGTCATTGTGGGACTAGTTTTCTCACAGAGTCCTGTTCTGGTCTTAAAGAAGTAATGGCAACAATATGGTGCACTTTTCTAAGATGAGTTCAGATAAAGTATACACTTAAACCACACTTTATAAGGTCACTATTAGAAAGATAAGTATGTACAATGTCAAACCAAATCCCAAGGTGTCAAAAATCAGTTGTCAATGCAAAAACTTTCTGCACAGTCTTCATTGTTGTTCCTGCTGTAGCAAGAATTGGATACCAAATTATTTATTAATTGAGTGTTGATTTATTGATTAATTTAATTATAGATTTATAACCAAACTTAAACTTAAATCAACTCAAAACAATAATTTGGAAATCTTGCATAGGTTGATAGTTCGTTGACTGCACAGATGAACCCATGTGTGAATAATAGTACACAAAGCACAACTGAGGCAATGGATTTATATACATATAAATACTTTATTAACTAAACTAAGACACACTAATAACATAAAGACAAGAGACAAATACAACCAAAGGAGCAGGAGATTATGGACAGGAGAATATGTAGATTAAGATGGCAGACAGCTATATTCAAGAGATTATAATGTTAGTGAGGTTACGTTGAGGTAAACCTACTTAACTTGGAATAACACCAACTCAGATAAATCAGGAGCAAGTTTTCTTACAAGTTGTTGCGGTGCGGATGCAGCAACTGGCACGGCCTTGACGGCGGATGGATGAAGTCTTCTGACGTAGTTCGAAGCAGGAACAGGCTGTGAAGCGACGTGCTTGCGCTGGAGGCCTGAAGGTCTGGAGTTCTGAAGTTCTGAAGCTCTGAAGTTCTGAAGTTCTGCTGGCTGGAGGAGGTTCACAGCTGGCTCTGGCGGCTGGTTCTGGAAAGCTCGCCAGGAGAAGATGGAACAGCTCTGAGAGCCAAGGAGATGGTCAAGACTCCTTGGAGAAAGCTCTTTGTTCTTAGGTGAGAGCTCAGAAGAGGTGGAGAAAGCTCTTTGCGTAGGTGAGAGCAGCAAAGGTGGAAAGAGCTCTTCTCTTTGCGTAGGTGAGAGCAGCCAGGGTGGAAAAAGCTGTGCTCTGTGAGAGCCTGGGAGAGATGGAAAAGACTCCCGAGATGGAAAAGACTCCCCGGAGAAAGCTCTTTTGAGAAGTTGGTTTCATTCATTTTTATAGTTCTGTCCAAAAACCAGCTTGCCACGCCTTCCTCGTACATATAGATGAGTTATCGATGCCTTGGGGCGTTGCCTTCTTTGTCTGTTTTCGACGGGAAAACGCCTCCTCGTGAATATTCAAAAATATCACGTTTCTCTTCCCTCTTGGGAAGACAGAGGGGGAGAGGACTGTGGCTTAGCCTTGTAAGAAAACTTTGCATCCTCAAATAAGATCCTCTTAAACTTTATACATCACCTGTAACCTCACTTAAGCATCAGTAAAATAATAGCATGATTATTCAGACATGCTATAAGCAGTGATACTCTTACTTTCACATAATTTACCGTGAACATGATCAGGACACACATATGTGAAACCACAGGTCAGGCAAATGGCTTAAGTATTACATGCATAAAAGAGTTAACGTGCTGAGTTAATCAACATTAACACATAATGTAATACATTATTTACATGGCACATAGAGTGATTTTATCATTCAGTCCTTTGTTCGTTTCTGGGTTCATCTTCACCTCTGGATAAGCAAGAATAATGGGACACAGATGTTGAGAGGCAAAAGGTCATCTTAGTGTCAAAACCGAGTCCATTAGGCTCATTCTTTAAGATCATCTGTCTTTGTAAATGTCATTTGCAAAGGATGTCCCAGTACTGACCTGGTGACGGACCAATCAGCATGGTTGTTCAGGAATTTGGTTTGACACGGAGAGGAAGATAATATAATTTATACTTCTGTTTTTGAGTCTGTTCACTCACTCCACCGTCATCCGGCTACACTGCTAAAGTAATACTTTTCTGGAAATGTAATGACTGAAAAAAGTATTAATAGGTACTTTGGGGAGATAGTCAAAAACATGTTGGAAAACCATGAAGGAATTACATTACATTATATTGGATTACATTGATTACATTACATTGGATTGGACTGGATTAGATTACATAACATTGGATTAGACTGGATTATATTACATTGGATTAGATTACAATAGATTATATTATATTAGATTAGATTAGATTAGATTAGATTAGACTTTATTGATTCTACAAAGGGGGAATTCACTGGGCAAGGCAGCAACAGGATAAAATGCAGGAAAAACTGTGCATGCATAAAGATACAAAAGACAAACAATATAAAAATGGTAATAATAGTAGTGGTAGTAAATAATACATCTCTCTCTCTCTCTCTATACATATATATATATATATATATATATATATATATATAGAGAGAGAGAGAGAGAGAGAGAGAGAGAGAGAGAGAGAGAGATGTGTGTGTGTGTGTGTATATATATATATATATATATATATATATATATATATATATACATACATATATATATATATATATATATATATATATATATATATATATATATATATATATATATATATATATATATATATATATATATATATATATATATATACATATATTGGTGTGTGGTGACTACATTGTATGTGATTTTTATAACACTGGCAGGAAAAGTGAAAAGGCAGCTCTCAGTAACACTTTATGACCAGGATATGTTAAAGGCCCAATGTGTCATTTAGAAAGTGTTTTATGTTTGTCTATAAAAAGAGGTATGAAGTTGATATATTACTAACACTATGTAAAAAAAGAAAAAAGGGAATTTTGTAAATGTAGAGCTAATAAAGTCATGATACTGGACATCTTAGATTGTGTCTTAAAGTATATGAAAACAAATATTTAATCTGATGGACTGATATAGTATCATAGTATAGGACGGGTATAAGTTAAAGCAGGGGTTCCCAGAGTGGGGCACACATACCCCCAGGGGTACTTGGAAGAAGCCCAGGGGGTACTTGACATTTTTTGGGAAAAATACATTAAATAAGTCATCATGTACTGAATACACAATAAATAATGAGAATTAATGCTGAAATATAAAACACAATCAACACATTCATATACATACATTCATAGTTTTATCGTCAATCATCGTTTTTAAGCTTTGGTAACATTTTAAGAACATTTCCATTTTATATTATTCTAAATGAGTTTATTTGAGTAGCTAAGTAATCATTTTTTATGGATGAAGGGTTCATTTATTAATTAATGACCAATTTATTTATTTTTCTTATCAGTGAAAGAGGACACTTTTCAGTTTATATTTTGGACACAAAATTTACTTTAAAAAATTTATTTTTTATATATTACAGTTAAATGTATGTTGTTTACAGAGTTTTGAAAATATAAACAGACACCTTTGGTACAGGAACAAATATTGCCAAATATTGCCTTTTCAATCAAAAATGCTGAAGCGAGAGTTGGTGGTTCTTGACTGAAAAAAGCATATTTCAAGGGGTACTCCACTGTAAAAAGTTTGAGAACCACTAAGTTAAAGCATCAGGAACACATTCAGCTGAGTGTATTCTGATGCAAAAGTTGCAAAAATCTGTTTATTTATTTATTTTTTATTTTACCTTTATTTAACCATTAAGTCCCATTGAGATACACGTACATGATACACAATGAACAATAAAACAAGTTTAATAAAAGTCTATGAAAAATGTTAATTCCCACCTAACATATTGTTGAAGTTGAAAATATGAAACTACTGTGATCAAAAGTCTAGAAAAAACAGATTAAAAGGAGACCTTGAATGCATCACGTTTTACACTGGCTGCTGCAGACTCAGAATTTCTTTTGCCAATGCTGTCACCTAGTGTTCATTTTACAGAATTAGATGACGAGGTCCTTCAGGCAGTGAAATGATGAACATCTGTACTTTTAGGATAATGACCTCCATTTTTACTGCTCATTAATACACATTTCTCTCATAACTCCAGTACATCTTCTACTCTGGTTTTATATGAAACTGTCCTCCCATTAAGTACTGATCATTGGTTCTGTTACATAAAAAGGACACTGATATACATGGACTGAAAAGAAGCAGGAACAAAAATCTACTACTACCAGCAAAAATAAGAAATGCTGAGCAGTCAGTGTGTGTAAAGTAGTGTTAACTTAGATTTTTTTTTTGTTTGTTTTTTTTCCGCCTTTGTTTTGTTTGTGTTGTGGTTTGTTTCTTATTGAATATCTGCAGTATATCTGGTTTGACAGTGCCCCAAACTAGCATCCACTATTTTTTCAAGAGATGTACTGCTATATCGGCCAATATCGGCATCAACATCAGCAATGGGAGATATTTGTTGTGTTGTATTTTATCATAAATATGTGTTTGTGAATAAGTGCTCATTCAAAGATAATGTCATGAAGGACTGAAAGACTTAAGACTTTTTTGTATTTATAATGAACATTTAAATAAATAAACAGTAACATCAGTATCAGCTATCAGTCAAAATGAGGTTTTAATTATTGGTATCAGCGAAGATGTTGCAATCAGTATCAGTATTGTTTTTGTTTGTTTGGTTTTTTTTTTTTGTCTTGTAGATTTTTTGATGGTAGACTGTTCCTGTATTTTCACATTACTAATAATGTTTTGAAGTCAACTAAATTATTAAATGTTAACACATGTGATGTGATAAACAGCCTGTTCCTCACATAAGATAAGATAAGATAAGATAAAATAAAATAAGACTTTAGAGAAATTCAAATCATTCAGCAGCAAGGTTAAAAATGACAGTGAAATATAAGTATGAATATGAAATATTAATAAAATATCTCTACATATTTAAATATATTCACACACCAGAGTGAAAAAACAGTTGCTCATAATGGATAAATAGTTTGTTGAACTGTTGTCATGGGATCCATACATGTTATTGTCACCGATATTCCAGAGTCCATCATACATTTTCAGATGAATGTCCTGGACTGGAGAGACCTCCAGTCTCTGGACTGGAGGTCTCTCCAGTCCAGGACATTCAGGTGTGTCCAGTCTCTGGACACACCTGTGCATTTACTGTTGATAAGATCATAAGTCAAACATAAAATGAGACAATGATCAGAAACACCGTTCAACCCCCCTGGTGCTGATTTGCTGTGTCTCAGTGTTTCCAGACTAACTGGTGGTCTCCTCTGTCCCTCAGGCCTCCTACTGAAGACTCAGGAATGCGTACCAACGCTGCTGCTGCTGCTGCCCTCACCTCCACCCCTCCCAGCAGCCTCCCCTCCCAGCCACACCCCTGCAGCCCTCCAGACTCCGCCTCATCCCTCACCCCCTGCTCCTCGCTGCCGCCCTCCGTGTCGCCCACCCTCACCGATGTCTTCGGCCTTCCCACCCCACCCATGGGCAGCGGCGGCGGCTACAGCTTGAGCTCCTCGTGCGGCGGTTCCGGCAGCTCTCGGTCTCCGTCTCCGCTCACACTGATGCAGGCAGTGGCGGCCTCGGGTAAGCCCTTCGCCTCCAAACCCATGGAGCTGTGGAGCAAGCACGATGTGGCGGACTGGCTGGAAAGCCTCAACCTGGGGGAGCACAGAGACGCTTTCCTGGACAATGAGATCGAGGGCGCTCACCTGCCCTCGCTGCAAAAAGAGGACCTGATAGACCTGGGTGTGACCAGGGTGGGCCACCGCATGAACATTGAGAGGGCCCTCAAGCTGCTGCAGGACAGATAAGCCCCTGAGAAGATGGGCTGGTGACCAGCGGAACGAGGGCTGAGGAGAGGGGGAAGGTGTTACCGATCACTTTGACCGATCTCTTCATCAGACATAATCTCCGATCATGGAACTGGGTAGAAGTTTTGTCCAAGCTGATGCTGCCTCTTGCTGTTTTTGTCCTCTCTCATCCTCTGTCGTCGCCCTCATCTCAGTGCTCCGGTCTTGTCTGCCCTCTTCCTCCTGCCCACTGTCCTGTGCATCAGAGGATTATGGGATATCAGGAGTAACTGCAGGGGGAGACAGAAGTGAATAGCTGCTATGTCACATCAAGGAGAGATAAAGCAGAGGTGTCTAGTATGAAGGACTGTCCAGGACTCAAACTGGGATCCTCAAACACTGGACAAACCCTCGTCTGGAAGTTTCTTTCACATAAAGACTTGTGCTCACCCAACTGCTTTGGAATACTAAAGACTTTTTCCATACACCCTGACATGGGTGCATGAAAAACCAGCTGAGCTGGTCGTTGCTCCTTTTCTATCTTTGCTAGAGTTTGTTCAGAGAATAATATTTCTTCACTAGAGTCCTACCGGAGTTATATTTCTGGGTGCATCTAAGGTTGTAGAGAAAAATTTGAAATAGACTCCATTTTTTGCTTTTCACCTGTTTTTGTCAAAATGAGAACATTAGCTGACATGTTGAAACAGATACTATACCATATCTTGTGTACACACACACACACACACACACACACACACACACACACACCCCCCTTAAATACACAGTGCCACCTACTGACACATACACCACTGTCTTCACATGTAGACACACACAACCTAAAGCATGTGCACACACACTGTTTTCTGCGACGGCCTTCTTCTCCTGACAGAACAGAGCATGGTGAGCGGTGGTCACCAGAGGAGGTGCTCTGCTGCAGTGGGGGCCCCAGAGGCCACAGCATCAGTGGAGGAAAACCAAGACGAGGACAAGCAATGCAACTCTCAGATGGACAGACAAATGTTGGACCAGAAAAAAATACCCTACTTGTCTGGCTGCACAGTGCATCCTTGTCCTGTCCTGGCTTTTCCTTGTAGATGTGCATGTATGTATGTGTGTGTGTGTGTGTGTGTGTGTGTGTGTCTCTGTGTGTGTGTGCGTGTGTGTGTGTGTGTGTGGGTGTGTGTGTGTGTGTGTGTGTGTGTGTATGTTCATGGTTGACCCAAAATTTCATCAAGGCCAGATTAGCTATTTCCATGAATCCGCTATATAGGCCACACTATAGGGAAACTGGAGCTGTTCTTTCCTTCTGTACCTTCTTTTTCATTCTGTCAGACCTTCTTCCACCTCACCATTAGCAGGTCAACGCTATTCATTTGGCCCTATAGTAACGCTAATGTATGAGACACCGTACTGTATGTGGAAGTTATTTTTAGAGAAGGCATTGTAAGAAGTGGTCATGGTCCAGATTTAATAGCATTTTATCTCATTTTGTATGACTGATTGGCTTATAAAATCAGAATCATGTTGGATCTCTTGTTAAAATGTGTAAATATCTTAAATAATTATTTAATAACTCAAAATGGACAATTGGATTTAAAGAATATAACAGAAACTCTAGAAAATTCATAGATTTTTTACTTCGATAATTAACATATTGAGACTTTTGTATTTTACTATTTAAAGAGAGAGGATGTAAAAGGTTAAGTTAAAGATTTTAAGGACTTGAGTTCTTGAATTAAAATCCAACAGCATCCAAAACTGAACCAGCTACCACCATGGAAACTTAGACAAGTATGTAGTAGAAGGATTCAGTAGATTGTAAAGCAGAGTCAAAGTGAAGTACTGTGGAAGACAGAGCCTTCAGAAATGCTTTGTTTGTGTGAAGAAGGCTGAGGATGCCACTGGCAGCCCTTCCACAGTTTATCTATGAAGACAAACCAGATCTTTTCTTGTAAATGTTCTTATACAGCAGGTTGATGTTTTGTGAGCGATGTCGGACAGATGGCCTGAACTGATCTGCATTCAGAGCAGATGGAAAATCAGTGGCTTTAAAAAGTTAACCTGGCTTTTCCTCCTCTGTCCGCTGTGCTGAAAACAAGAGAGAATTACCATCTTTGTGACCCGTGTGTGAGATTAGACAGAAACTTTCTCTGACGTGAATGAAGAGTTAGCTTTCTAACTGGTGAGGACTAAGCTTTTTTAAGTCCCAGATTAATATCATCTCGCTGCAGCTCTAGCGGTAGAGAGGCTTTATCCTAACGGTCCAATGTAAAGGTATAATTTGTAATATTTCTATTTTAAAGCACTCAACAAATGAACTGTAATTATCATCAGAATGGGAGGATGGAACATTTTCAGGTTGTGTTAAAGATATGCAGAGTTAAGATGCAAACCAGTTACCTCCGCACTGTCCTCCTAGGGGGAGTAGTGAGTCACTGTAGCATCTAGTCTGCCCATCCATGACAACAACAAAGAGAGAAAAAAATCACGCTGCTCTTTGGGTTGGTGTCATGAATGTATTAAAACAAATACTGGGGGCGCTAATGAGTTATCGCAATTAGCATCTCAGTTTAACACATTAGATCTTGATAAAGAAGCACAAAATACACACACAGACACATTTACCTTCTTAAAGGATGGAATGTGTCTGTTGTAACCTTCTAAAAGGTGCTGATATACTGCTAAAATCTAAGCTAAGTGACACGTATTGCTGTCTTCAAAGCTACCAGATTCACCTGACCAAAACAAAAATTTAACCACGTTTGCCGCGTTTCCACTAGATGGTATCAGCTTGACTTGACTCGACTCGACTCGGCCTTTTTGCGTTTCCATTACAAAAACGGACCTGGAATCTGGTACCCGGTACTAGTTTTTTGGTATCACCTCCGCCGAGGTTCCAGGACTGGGGACCAGATACTAAAATGTGACATGTAAACACTGCAGACCACTGATTGGTCTGAGAGTCATCTCTATGACCCGCTGTTTTACAAAAAAACAAATGCGGAAGTTTACAGTAAATATATGTAGGTTAATCCACGTGATGATAGCCTGATAAACTACACCATGGTTTGTCAAGGAGATTCAGATGTAAAAATTCAGCATGAGTTTGACGAGACAACACACAACGAGTGAGTTTATCAGCAACTCTCTGAGCAGATGACACGTAAGTAACGCGCCGCATTGCTATGACGTCCAGGTACTGTAAAGTCTATAGTATCGTGTAATGGAAACGGTCTCCAGGAATAGGACCTGGTACCCAAGTCAAGTTGAGCCGAGCTGAGCCGAGCTGAGTCGAGCCGGTTCCACGTAGTGGAAACACAGCATTAGACCACAGGACAGGGTGACGCCATTCTGAAGCCATGATGTTGGGTTTTAGATGTCGCTATTTTGTATTTTTGGAGCCAGAAATGACCATATTTGGACAAAATGGAAAAATGAGGGGTGATGGTTGAGCTAATGCTAATGCTAGCTTGTCTGCATGGTAAAACTGAAAACTTCTATAAAACATTTGTGCAAAATTGTTGCATAGTCTAAATGTAACTCACCACAGCTACAGTAGGGTGGACTGTCAAGAGAAAAATATGTTTTAAATAAACAGTTCACAAAGTTTTATTTTAAATAATATATAATTGAGCTGTCAGACACACATGCTAGTAAAAGCCCAAACCTCCATTAGCCCTAAAGTCTTATTAACAGAGCCATAATTTACTGAAGGACCAGCAGAACCCCACAGGGACCAGATAAAGACCAGGTCAACTGAAGCCTCTTGAAACCTGCACAAGATCATTCAGTCTCTGTTGACTATGGAGTCTGCAGGTGTCGAAGAGCTTCAGTCCCTGTCAGAAGGCCCGTCTGACGGGAAAATGCACACTTAGGACCACTCACACTCTGATTATTTCCTTCCACCCAACATTTGTCTCACAAAAACAGCTACAAATACTCAAACAAACCATTGAGGACTTGAACCTGTGGACACTGCAGACTTCAGACTATCATATTTAATCTGTCATAAGTTGAGCAGGAACATCAAGTCATAGTTTGAGTTGTTAAAGTGTCTATTTTTAAGATTTAAGACCAATGTGTTCTTCTCCATATATACTGTTGGCTTCACAGTGACCCGCATTTGATGTTTTAGGTGCATGTTCACAATAGAGGTTCAAGGCTCAAGGTTACTTTATTTATACCCGTGGGTAGATTTGTTTTGCAGACGAGGTGATTGCTTTTGGCATTCCAGCAAGACATAGATTGAACCTGTTAGGCAGGTACTCGATCGAGCTTCCAGACAGGACAAAAAGTGGCCAGTGTTCCACCATTCATCAGTATAGCAGCATGGATAAGTAAAAGAATAAAATAAATAAATAAGATCAAATAAATAAAAACAAGATGCAATAAAACACAATAAAAACCCAGAGAAGATAAAAACAGTCTGGGATAAAATCCAGGATAAGAACATAAAATTTAAAAATTTGAAGTCACAATAAAAATAATAAATAGAGCAAAGAAATAGGATAAATAACAAAAATAAGTTAATAAAGTGCAATGTCACTATTTCTTATTGAGCTCAGTGACGGCAACAGGAACAAAGCTGTTTTTATAATGCTGTGTCCTGCACCTTGGGACTAAAAACCTCCGTCCAGAGGAAAGGAGCTGAAATTCACTTAAAGGATGGGAGTCAATATTAAGACTTGTACTTATTGAGGTTTGATGTCAACATTTTTCTATCTCTTCATTTTTTACACACAGACTAGACTTTAGAAAGCATTGTTAAAAGTTTCTGTTCATGTGACATGTGGACACAAACATAGAGTAAAATATTGAAAACTGTCTGTATTATAGTGGACTGACAAGTTAGATGATGGACACGAACACCCCAACTATCTGGTAAAACACTGCCCCCTTCTGGTGATAGTCAGAGTGCATAAAAAAAAACAAACAAAAAAAAAACAACTTAATCTTACAAATTATACCTTTTAAAACTAAATTAGCATTTTCAGACCTGGAAATTTCTTTGTGTTTGCTAGCAGTGTTATGGGCTGGTCAGAAGTAAAAGTATATGTGCTGAAATGTGTATATAAGAGTGTTTAACAGGATAAAAATGTTTATTTGATTATATGTATAGCTCTATTAAAGGTTTAAAGATTAAAAACAGATTCTATAAAAGGTTCATTTATAGTTGCCAGAGCTGACCTGCTGACCAAAGCAGTGGTCTCATCCGCCCCATCATCCCGTAGAGGATGCCTTAAGTCCAGTAGCTTACTGTTCCCTGCAAAATGCCCTTCATCTCCACCACCTGCACCTCCTGTTACTTCAGTCGTATTAAAAAACAAACAAAAAAAAAAACACAGGTTCTGTTTGTTTCAGAGTAGAACCTTTCCGAGCAGCGTGCTTCAGGTGCGGTTTGGTATGACAGTAATCCAGACATCTGCAGACGTTTTGGAGAGTGTTCACCCTTACTGTATTTGGTTTCATGTAACACTCCACAGCTTCATGTAGGTGCAGCTTTAAGGAGAAAAGTGAAACATACACAAGCTCTGTGTTCTGTGAACATTAGCCGTACGGAGGCTGGCACGGGACAATGCTGCTATAATCCTGTTCCTGTTTGAACATATTTTAAAACTATCAAATGACGTGTCAGAGGGTAGAAAAGCACAGTATTTTTAAAGATTTGTATAGAGTTCTATGAAATTTTATAGAGGTTATCCGAACAAAAACTGTTCAACACTGATATGTGGATTGCCAAAAAAAAAAACAGTAATACTATATAGATAACAACATGGATATTATTAGACTTAAGCAATATTTATTCTGAATGAATCTCCTTGGTTGTGTTTTATTTTCCCATTTTAAAGTTGCATATCATATGATCACTAGTGTTTCTTTATCAAAGTGTTGCCTAGATACACTCTACTCTGTCGTAGACATTAAGATATTTTGGCCAGTGAAATAAAACCCAGGTATCTTCTGACCACCATCTGCCTGACTCTCATCTTCTGAAATTCCTGAGTCTAGAGTGTGCAACGTGTGTATAAAAAGAGAAAAAAATATGTAAATTTTTAAAGATATATTGCAGGCCATCTTGGTAGGAAACTATATAAAATCTATATATATGTATACATAAATCCACCAAAAAGATTTAGTGGTGTCTGTTGATCTTTGTGTGGATCAGCAGGTCACTAAGCAGTTTTCTCTGTGGAAATGTAGAGCTGAGTAGATGTAGTAGGAATCTTTAAAGAGCATCACCGTGGCGTGGCGGTTCACCAGGCCATGCTTCGGACAGGCATGGCTCACTAACCCACTTCCACTCCCCTTCAAAACACTGCTCCCACCTTTATCATTGTCCGACATTGGGTAACTGTTCTTTTTCTTTCTTTCTTAACTCATTTCTTTTTTTCATTAATAGATTTTATTCTTTGATTAAGTCTTCATAGAGGCTAAGATGTTTTCGGTAATTTGTGCAAAGACTTGTGTTCATGTTTTCTATGTTGCTGTAATTTTGTGCTATTAAATCATCATAGAGTCAACTAATTACTGAAATGAAAAGAGAGAGAATTTTCCTGTAACTGCACTCTTCCTTCCTCCCTGCCCCCTTCAAATCCTCAAGACTTGTATGGCAACCAAAATTCACTGTAAGAAATAAATATAATATTGCACTAGTGTTGTGTCCTGCTCACTTTGTGGACTGTGATGTGTGTGGGTTAGTATGATATCCATAAATATGCAGGAGGAACCTGCCTGTGGACTGACCTGCGGGAAAAAGATGTGTCTATATTTTATAAGTACTGACATAAAATGAATTGGTAAATCATGATATTATTTTACATATGATAGTTATGTATTTCAATTACAACTGTTTGAATTATGATAGTTATTATTTTACATGTTTACTTGATGTAATAGATTACAACTGGTACTGATGACACCCTGGATGTGAAAAGGGGGGTATTTTTAAAATCCACATCCCAACCCTGAGGGGCAGTATCCCGGCCCCCCAGCACGGATATTTGTTGTGTATCCACACATGCTGTACCACGTTTGTCCAGCAGTCACTGCCAAAGCGTTCAACATGATTGTAAGGCTTTTGTTTTCCAAAATTACTAATATCTCCCAAAAATATTGGTCCTATCAACTTGTCATTTTCACTAGTCTCTTATTTATACCAAACTGCAGCAGTCAGCTCTTTCTGGGTTTTGTGTGATGCCTGAGACATACACACAAACAGAGTCCACTTCCCTTTTCAATTATAAGATGTTTAGAGTTATCCTACTATAATGCACGTTCTGTGTCCGATCAATGTGTGATCGATGTTGCAGCACAGGAGGGCGTACGGGTACAATGCCACTGTTGCACCACAGGAGGGCACTATCATACAATGGCACCACGGGTAGAAAGCCGCTAGTCAATATAAATACTATTGATCAGTAATTGAAGTCTATGTGGATTTTTATTTAATTAGTTGAGTTCTCCTCCAGTGAAAGTACCACTCACTTCTATTGGGAGATTGATTTCCTGCATCCAGACCACAGGACTCTAACATAGTGGCAGAACCTGACAACCTCACAAATTCAACTTATTGATTCTTGATAGATATGGGGCCATTGGTCCTATTTTTTACCCCGCCCCACCAAAGGGGAGACAAGGGGTATTGTTTTTGGTTCAGTTTGTTTCTTTGTTAACACTTTAGCAGCAAAACTGTTGGTTGAATTCATACTAAATTAGGTTTATAGATTGCCAGTGATCCAGAATAGTTCTCATTACATTTTGGGAAAAGTAGGTCAAAGTTCAAATTTTATGTGAATTTTTAAAATCTTTTTTTTCTCCCATTTACTTGTAATGCCCAAAATTTCAAATGTCTATAAAAACATCAATTTTGTTTCAATTTACTTCAAACTTGGCACATTAACTACAAACAAAAAGTTATTTTAAATTTTTGGGCTATTTTTTTCAGTTGGGATTCTTGCACAGCGCTTTTCACTTTTTTGTGTGTGAATTGAATTGAAACACACTTTTTTAAGACCAGACATAGTTTTATTTACAAATGGCAAAAATGAATTAAAAAAAAAAAGACAAAAAAAAAAAAAAAAGAAATACCCTTAACTTTTTGTTTGTAGCGTATATGCTGACATCAGCACACGCATAGACATGATGACATCAGCTGGACTGATGCAAAAATAAACTATAATATGTGCGATGGGCGGGGTTTGTTGTGCCTGGCACCAACTGTTTAATTTTGCTATTGTAATAGAAAGTTCTGTAAATAACGAACCAGATTCAGACCTGAAATTTATCTCATGTCTGGATCATGTTCCGTATCAGTAAGACACTGATCACGTTAATAGACATGCACTATTGTTTTAAGTACAGATAAAGGTGGTATCCATGGACAACATGGTGATTCTACAGTATTTTGGGGCAATGACGCTCACCAAAATAAACTGTATGAGATTTTTATTCACAACATAAAACAAAACACAAAACTTAATATTAATAGTTTATTTATTGAAACTAAAAAAGAACAAGCAGGTAATGATGTGACTCAAGCAAACTGAGGTACAGATAAAAATAATGCATTTGAAAAGGTCACTTTTTTTTATTATAAAACCCCTAAGATGATTTCAATGAAAGCCCTCTCACACGCACACACACAAACTCACACACACAAATACACACACACTCATGTTGAAGCTACACTACTGCAATCGATACCCAGACGAGTGGTTTGTTGGACCAGTCGTCTGATAGGAATAATTAGTGTTATGAAAATACAACAGATCTTCTTCTTTAATATTTCTAGTCATCTTTCCTGCCGATACGTCACTTATCTTAAAGGTCACACTCTCAACTGAACATGATGGGATGTGTAGAACAGGCGTCACCATGCCCCATATGTGTTTATGTACACAACACACTGAGCGTTCACGGCAGTAACACACAAATACACAAGTCTTTTCCACTCAAATAGTACACAATGACAGGAAACAAAAATATGTTTTCATATCTATTCTTCCCCCCAGAAGCGTCAAATCAAGATCTCTCTGTACATGATTCCAAGCATGATTTAAGTCATAAACAGTATCATGAAGAGGAGCAAAGTAATACTATCAACTGTTGTGTTTTTGTTCAGATTTGCCACAGTGAAGATGGCAGCAGGTTGTAAATGATTGGCCCCTCGGTTCTGCGAACAAACTAAACATCAGCAATGAAAGACGCCTTATTAATGACAGAAATAAAACCCTAAGACTGATGCACGTGTTCAGAAATAGATGATGGAAAACTAAACCTGAACCCGAGCTCACGTCTTTGATCAAGAATCAACAAGTGCAGCTTTATTTAGGAGGGAAGTTTTTAAACTCCTGTGCAATGCAGTAAAATCACACAGACAGACCAAGAAGCAGAGGAGCTCATCAGCTGTTTGGTCCATAGAGTCGATGTCCTGGACATAGACTAGAGTCATCAATATACAGAATAATCCAAAGTGGAGCTACTTAACAGTGAGCACCCTGAACCCTGTGCACAAGGCCCTTTTTGAGACATTTAGAACTCGATTCTGTTATTACTCTGGTCTTTGGTGAAACTAAATTCCTCTCCAATATGTCAATAAGCAACGGTATATAAGTAACAACTTGTGAAGATGAAAGCTAATATGTGGAAAACAAATCTTTAAAGCTTCAAAATGCAACGTTTGGCTGTGAGGCAGGAAGTAAATGGTTTGTGGAGTCAACTGGGGATCTGCAGAAGCAGACGGTAAACAGCCCAGCTGCATCTTGGAGCTTTAAATGCAGAGCGAAGCTGTGTGTCTTTTAAAGCCCAGACAGTGATTCGCTATATGTTCTTTACTCATACAGTTGTACACTTCCTCCCTGTCTATGGCTGCATGGACAGAAACAAAGAAATGGAAAAAGGAGCAAAAGAAAGTTGGAGACCTGAGGAAGTCTCACACAGTGTCGAAGCACTACGATGAGGTGAGAGAAAAGACTGAAGTGTGAAAGGACAATGGTGTCTGAGGTGTCTCCTTCCTCTTCTGCACAAGGACAAGGAGATGGGAGATGGCGTCAGCTGGGCGCCATCATTGCCGAACCTCAACGTAGTTGGCCGGGAAAAGGCCGTACGCTCCCCTGCACACGCCTCTCCACCAGCCCTCGTCGATCATCTCGATGTTGGTGATGATGTCATCGGGGTCGAAGGAGATCTCATCATCGCCGGCTGAAAGGGAACGACATAGGACTGCTAAAGGATGTATAACAGTGGTGTCGAACCCATTTTAGTTCAGGGGCCGGAACAGTAAAATAATAACATAGTATTATTTAAGTAATCTAACCTCCAAACTTTTCTCTCTGTTTTCAGGTGAAAAAAGTAAAATTACATGATGAAAATGTTTACATCCACAAATTATCCTTTAAAAATGTGAATAACATGAACAACCATGAAAAAAATGAAATTTATTAAGAAAAATAAGACATCTTAACAATATTATGTCTGTATGTATTATGTTTCCTATTTACACACGTGCATTACAACTTACAGATCACAGTGGATCTAAAAATACACCAAACATTTAAATACAGGCAGAATATTGGTAAAATTGCACTGACTTCTCTTTAGACAAATTCCGGTTATTCATATTTTTTGTGAATGGATCGTTTGTAAATGTAAACATTTTCATGTAATTTAACTCGTTCTACACTATAGCAAAGAAAAGAATTTGGATTTGTCAGTATTTATAGATTATTATGACAGTATTTTACTGGTCTGATCCACTTTAGGTCATATTGGTCTGGATGTGGAACCTGAACTAAAATGATGGTTAATATCTTCAGTATAATTTCTGCATTTAACAAATTCATCAAAGGGGCTGGATTGTACCTTTTGGTGGGCCAGTTTTGGCCCACGGGCCATATGTTTAACATCTGTGACAGAGTGGACACCCAAAAGTAATGCAAATATATAGAAAACTGGTGAAAGAAATACACTGTACATGTTCATTTCCATCAACTACTACAAGGAGTTGATAGAAATGAACAGAAGGGGTGTATTTTAACTGAACACTTAAGCAAAAACATGATGGATGTAACCAGACGTGTGTTCATCAACATTAGAAACTAACACGTCTAACATTTGTTTGTGCAGCTCTTCATACATGGCAGTATTTTTCTGCCATTTCATTCTTTTGTTTTGTTTCTTGAATTAAAGAAACATTCATCCACATGTTCACACAAACATTTTATTTACATTTAATAATTTATCTTTTATCTATGCACAGACTTCTGTATTTCTCCCAAATGAACAGACTTTTGACGTTTTGGTGTTTTCAGCATTTCCAGTTTCAAATTTAACCCTGACTGCTCATGTCAGTGGTCCATTCTCCAGAGTCGGGGTCTGCTCCAGGTTTCTACATGTTAAAAGGAAGTTCTTCCTTTCACTGTCACCAAGTGTTTGCTCCTGGAGGATTCTGTTGGTGTCTGAATTGGCTTAAGAGTCTGGTTTAGACCAGCTCTAAATGGAAAGTGTCATCACATCACTTTTGTTATGATGTGATGCTATATAAATAAAATTTGACTAATTGAAATGGAGAATGCAGACGACAGCTGGAGGGAAACTCTGCATACTTCCTCCCCATAAGGGATGTGTGTAAAGTCACAGAGGGTTTTCTATTTCCATCGGTCTCACCTGCTTGGTAGTCGTACAGAGCCACTGCCGTCACCCCAAGGTCCTCACCGTAATCATACTGCTGACCATCTGCAAAGAACATTTGTCAGAACTGTCAAAATCTACAGCAATTTCATTAAAAACACAAAATCTGGTACGGCTCTTCAACCGCTTCACGGTGCAAGGACCACTGTTCACAGTGAATCAGGTCAGTTTGAGGATATGAAATAGATGTACTTTACCAACACGTAACAAAAAAGTAATGCATTTATTTAAAAAGTGCTCAATCTACATGATTAACAAATAAATAGTAAATGGTGAACTTGGTTAATGCGTCCCTGTGTTACACTGTAGTTGCACACAAAGTGAACCATGTGAATCATTATACTACCATTAACTTTTATTATACTCTACATATGGTTAAGTAAACAGACAGTAAAATGTTAGCAAAATCATTAGTTGCAGCCATCTTCTGTAAGGAACTGAGAACAAACACTACACAAATGACACAACAGACTCACAGGTCCTTCTGTGACGGGTATGGAGACATGGACTCCAGGGCTCAGGGTCCATTCACATCACATTTTACTTTTCAAACTGGATTTGGACCTTTTAAGGTCAAAGGAGTTTACAGAGATACTTGAGAAGTAACTTATGCTGCGTTTCCACTACATGGTACCCGCTCGGCTCGACTTGACCTTTTTGCATTTCCATTGCGAAAAGGGCCTGGAATCTGGTACCCAGTACTAGTTTTTTGGTATCACCTTCGCCAAGGTTCCAAGACTGGGAACCGGATACTAAAATGTGACGTATAAACACTGCAGACCACTGATTGGTCAGAGGGTTGTCTCTGTGACCTGCCATTTTACAAAAAACAGATGCGGAAGTTTACAGTAAATGTAGCGGTAGGTTAACCCACATGATGACAACCTGCAAAACTACACCATTCAGTCAGGAGATTAAGTCTTTGGTGGCTGATGTAAAAATTCAGCATGAGTTTGATGAGACAACATGCAATGAGCGAGTTTATCAGCGACTCTCTGAGCAGACGACATGGAAGTAACACGCCACACCGCTATGACATCCAGGTACTGTAAAGTCGGTAGTATCCTGTAATGGAAGCGGTATCCAGGAGTAGTAATTGGTACCCGAGTCGAGTCGTGCCAGTTCCATGTAGTGGAAACACGGCATGAGACAACATTACTTTTGGTTTGGTGTGTTTACAGTGCATCTGAAGTTATGACTCCAGCATAAAAACTACTGTAAATAAACCCATAAAGGTCAAAGGCAGCACTGTCTCCTAACTTTTTCAGTGTACGGTGGAATGACCACGCTGCTGCCGCCAGTGTTTCCTAGACTCATCTAAGGAGGATGTCCTCCGTCAGTGTACTCCATCCATTTCTTTATGTGTTTTGTCAACAGCTCTTTTACTATTATTTGTCAAACACAGAAGACGACCCCACAGGAAATGATTTCACCTTAATATGGAGGATATGCAGACAGGACTGATAACAGATCCAACCCTTTTCCATCATCATCAGACATAGGCCCATTTGATTGGAATGCAGCATTAATACCATATCTGTGATGGAGCTCTGTGGACTCACCTCCAGTGGTTTCCTCTGGTGTCTGGTACAGGTCTTCCTGTTGTGAGTACTGGCCTTGTGGCTCTGCCTCGTACAGCTGCTGTCCGTTCTCCTCAGCTGCCTCCTCGTGGGTTTCAACACTCTGACAAGACAAGTGTAACCATGAGTTTAAAGAATGCCACAGACAATCCACACACACCACGAATAAACTATGTTTCTTTGCCACTCGCTTATGGTGAGCTGTAAGCAGCCAGTGCACATTAATGACTAAGATACTTTATAGTGACATTCACTGGGATTCTTCTGTGTATTCAGATGGTTGACCAAAAGACCAATGGAATGGAAGATGGTAAAACTAAACAGTACCTATTTAAAAAAGAAAATGAGGAGGCCATTTCTGATTTGCAACCTCTTCTATTCTATTCTGTTGATAACGGTCATATTATTGTAGACAATAGCGTCACCTTCTGACAATATGGGGTGTAGCTATGTTATTATGTGTGTGTGGGGGGGGTGATAGCGTCATTGTCCGAGCAGGAGTGAAAGTGAAACTAACTCACTTTAAAGTTCCTCTTACTCTCCGGGCAGCACACACACAGCAGCAGCGAGTGACAGAATTTCCACGCAGCAAAAAAAGTTAATACATCGGCTTCATCGGCTACATATTGGCCGATGTTGATTAATTGGTGATACGCTATAATTGGCCAGCCGATTAATCGGTCGGGCTCTAGACACAAGTCTAGTGTTTAACTTGACAGATCACAGCAGACTTTTATGTCTTTTTTTTTCTTAGAGTGCGACTAGTTCCCTCCGTCTACATCTAGTCTTCCCATTAAAATGTGATTCTGACAGAAGAGTCTACTGGAATATTTAGAATTACTGAATAACAGATCGGTTTGTTCAGTATTTTTTCCACTTATATTGTTACAATATTGGAAAAGAAAGATGGTGACACTTATATTCAAAAGTCAATTCATATCAGCATATATTGGGTCTACCTGCTCCGCCTCCTTATTTTACAGTTTTCAGTAAAACACAATAAATGATCATATGGTGTTTGCATTTTAAAATACTGATGATGCCGATTCCTTCATTTCTATATGTAAATATATTCCATATACTTCTCACCTGGTATGTTGCCGTAGCGGCCGGCTGCACAGGAGGAGTGGGACTGGGAGTGGGACTGGCAGTGGGACTGGGATTTGCGGCAGGTGCAGGAGAAGGCGCTTTGGGCGCCGCCTCTATTTTACGTTTTGCCTCCTCTTGCTCCTGTCTCTCCTTCGCCTGGCGACGGGCCCTCTCCTCCTCCGCCCTCTTTCGGTCCTCCTCTTCTTTCTGCTTAGCAATGTTCTCAAAGCGAGCCTTGATGCTGCCTGTGCTGCTGCCAACTGAGGAGTCACACATATGGGTGGGGGGTTAAAGGGGACCTGAAATACTGAACAATAACACAATTACCTGACTTCATCACCCGACTCATTTCAAATGGTGACAAAGTGGAAAACAGTGAAATGCGATCTACTTTTCTGATAAATCCAAGTGAACACGTTTTCATGCAATGCCGTATCTTAGCATCTAAAATAAACCACAATAATAGTATTCACTGGGCCAGGTCCTCTTTAAATATAGAAATTAATTTAGTTTGTATTTTGCATTGGTTTCTGATGCTACTTACCAGCCTCCACAGGTTTGGTTTTCTGGTAGGATGAGCTTGGCCTCTCCACATCCTCAAACGTTCCTGCACTCTGCCAAACATCAGAGAAAAACAATATGAGACAGTGTTTCTGCAGGATTCAGCCAGATACATGCTCTCATAAAGGTCTGTAGTCTAAGACACTTTTAATGTGCAAAAATGTATGAAGAACATAAAGCCAAATCAGGGCCTGATTATATGATTTTACCTCCATCATTATGCCCTTTAACAACAAAAAGCATGTTATTATTTCTAGAAGTACCACATGAGCCTAAGTGATAAAAAATAAGTTTAAATGAATTTAATAAAACTTCATGACAGTAGCATTAAACTCCATAATCCAATCTCTTTTCAGAATCTTAAGATTTTTTAAAGACCTATGGAAAGGTTACACACATGCCCTTTACCTTATCCATACGGTCGTTCTGAACTCCAAATTTCCCTCCAAATCCTTTGGAATAATCTGGTAACAACACAGGACAGATTCAAAGGTTAGAGTGTGTTTCATGGTGTCAGACCAACCACAGTCAGACTTCATCCAAACTTGTTTTCTGCAACAGACCATTGAAAACTACAACACTGTGTGTGTGTGTGTGCGTGCGTGCGTGCGTGCGTAATCAACCCATTCATCAGTGTTCAGTGACACTGGACTAGTTCACTCTGAAACCCTCTGGTCTGCAGAAGTTCAGACAATGCTGACCGTGGCTGGACAGGCTAAAAGGAAGCATTGAACAGGAGAACGGATGGTCTAACGTACAGGTCATGCAAATGTGTAGGCCGGACAAATAAAAAAGGCAGACGGCAACAGACGGTAGAGCATCCTGATATATAAGCCAGAAACTTGTGCTCTGCACTGATCAGCAGCCATGTCTCTGTGTGTTTGCAGTAGGAGGCCGTGTGACGGTGCAGTCATGCATCAAATGCAAATAAACAGCATCATGTTTGAAACTGCAGGGAGGTGGAGAGCCAAGGTGATATTATGGGATGGACATCCACTAGTTGTTGCTACATACATATACAGTCAGCAGTGCACTTCATTGTTTTGTGTGACCTCCAAGTAACAGTGATTTATGATCCTAATATTTGAACTCCATCCTTCTGTGCTTCCACTGTAGGTCATTTACATCATACTCCATAGGTGTTGATATCACCTGGCCTAAAATGAAACCATAGCAGTAAATGGAAAGCTGCAAAGTCATCATTTCACTTCAGCGCTGGTGCTAAAACAAAAATGTAATACATTAAAATAAAAGAGGCTGAGGACTCTGACAAATCCATCTACCTGAGCAGCACAGACCTGTTACTATAATGTTGTTTCTCTGACTTGAGTCATTCATTTGCACTTTACCAGAAGACAGACGGCCATTGAAAGCAACAGCTCGACTGTGAGACGTGTTTATGGCAGATTTAAACTGAACATTTTTCAAATATTTTCCCACTTGCCTCTAATGACGTCTATTCAGCTTCAGCTTTAATTGCAGCAGATTTGAGATCTTTTTTTTTTTTTTTTTTTTTTTTAAATCAAACTGTTATTTTTCAAGATACTGACTCTTGGATCATTTAAAGGGGTCGAACACATGAGGTTTTTTTGGCATCTCTGGACAAAAATTCCCTTTTGAATTGGCATTTAAGTGGTATAACAGAAAACAGGCAGTCTCCTCCGTTCTTTATTTTAGAGCAGCTACCTTGTGACAAGAAGTTTTAGTCACTCTGAGTCACTTGGAGACAGATAAGGTAGATACATATTTGACAGATGTGATTATCGATCACTGTTTCATTCGGTCAGATGCAACTGTGCTGCTCCGTTCCTTGACTCAAAACACAAACTTGGAAAAGTATCTTTTAAATTGTTTACTTAACTCGACCGGATCTTGCACTTTAAAAAATGGCTGGTGACTAAACTACATTGCACTTTAAAAAATTAGTGGAATTCTTATTTTTGTGTTATTACTAAATTATCACCTTTTTTTTTTTTTTTTAATCTTATTTATCATTATCACTGATCTTTTAAGCTGGTTTTCATTATGGTATGGTGTGTGCTGTTGACCTCTTGGCAGGGTTGCCCTTGTAAAAAAGATCTCCATCTCAATGGGATTTTATCTGGTTAAATAAGGTTACATAAAATAAATAAAAACCTTTATTTTTATATGTTAATGTCAGAAAGCATCAGGCTATATTAATAATAATCTTTTATTTAATATTTTTGTAACAAGAAAGAGTAGGAGAAGGATGTGCCCTTTCAAATGTACAGAAAAAAATATTTTGTGTTGTGAATAGAAATGGGATTTAATTAGCATTTTAATGATGTCAGTGTCATTATCTATTCTGATTATAAGTCCAAGTCATGAATAGGGGTGTAAGAAAATATCAGTTCTGCAATATATTGTGATATTTCATTTCACAAAACTGTATAGATATTTTTAGGTATTTATTCAAATGCAGATATTGTGGAGGCTAATTTTAGGTTTTTTTTTCCTTTTTTGTTTCTATTTTATTTATTATTTAACACTCTTTTATTCAGTAATGTTAGTTCCTTTGTTGGGATTGAACTAAAATAATGTTCTGATGCTAGTTCTGAACTAATAGAGTATGAACATTTGAACAGGATCTTAAACTGTAATGTCTGTAAAACATCATTTAAGTTTGAACAAAGGAACATTTTGTGATATAGCATTAGATCCTGTTGGTATCAAATAAAAATGTGTTCAGTATTTGTGCAGATTTACGGTGTAATTCAATTCTTCAAGGAAATAATCCTAAAAAAAAAATTGCCCTTTTTAACAGTATTGTGATCCTAGTATTGTGATTTGTATCGTGTTAGCAGATTCTTGCCAATACACAGCCCTAGTCATGAATCTCCTCATTCATTCCTAATCGATTTTCTGAGGAAAAAAATTGAGGAAAAAAAAAAAAAGGCTATGGTTCTGAGCTGGAAGGAACTTGAGGTCCTACAGGTTATTTTAAAGTGTTGGAGGATGGAGCAGGAGACTGACAAAAGTAACATTTGACTAAAGAAGAGCTGGAAGAGGTAGATGAGGAGGAGGAATCAGATTGCTGCTGGCAGAAAATGAATAGATGGATGTTTTTCAATACACAACTGTCACAAATACATGCTGTTATTTGTTTGCTACTGGAGGAAAAAAAAATGGTAATGATTGAATCAGGCATACTGATCTGAAATAAGAATTTCTGCAGCTCATCAGGATTTGACTCACACAAATATAAAACAATAAAATAAAGACCTTATTGTGTTTTCACAATAGGAAGATTATATGTACAAAACTGGTCAAATTTACTTAGAGTTATGACCATCAGTGTCAATGAAGAATAAAATAAAGTACCTGAGCCCATCAGCCTGGTTCTAAAATGTTTCAGATACTGTCTTTTTGTTATTTCTATGACAGTTTCCTGCTGTAGAACCAACAGCAGCCCCCATCATGTTTGGGTTGAAGCCCCTTGGTACCTGGTTTCCATTTCAGACATACCTAGATCAAATCTTTCACCATGATCATCATTTACATCAAGCAAACTGGGTGAAAGGACCAAAAAAAATATCAAGGTGCGAGTGGAGGAAGTTTAGATTTTTTTTTTTTTTTTTTTTTTACTTTTGAACATTATTCTGAAATATGCTGCTGATGGCGACACGGTGGTGCAGTGGCTAGCACACGTGCCTCACAGCAAGAAGGTCCTGGGTTCGATTCCAACACCAGTCGACGGGGGGTGGGACCTTTCTGTGTGGAGTTTGCATGTTCTCCCCGTGTCTGCGTGGGTTCTCTCCGGGTACTCCGGCTTCCTCCCACAGTCCAAAAACATGCACTAATAGGTTAATTGGTTAATCTAAATTGCCCATAGGTGTGAATGTGAGAGTGATTGTTTGTCTCTATATGTCAGCCCTGCGATGAACTGGCGACTTGTCCAGGGTGTACCCCGCCTTCGCCCCTATGTAGCTGGGATAGGCTCCAAGCGACCCCCGTGACCCTAGTGAGGATAAAGCGGGTTCAGAAAATGAATGAATGCTGCTGATGGCTACATATTTACCTGTGCATGAATAAAAATCCTGATGTGCTATAGAAACCATGAATATACATTTGGAATCCATGTCCCTATTTCAGGTAAAAACAGGTATTTTTCCTCCCAGTAGCAAAATTATTGTTGACTGGTGTAAAGGGGACTGTTAAGTTCAGCAATATAATGTACCTATGGATCAGTCATTTTAGAGCCGCTCCATACTGGTCCTCTCCTTTATGTTTAAGGAGCAGCAGGAATTAGTGGTTCAGTAGTGGATCTCAAAAACTGTCCAAATAAAACCCAAACTACCAACATGATCAGACACCAGTCAGGCGTAGTGGGAAACTTTTTTTTTTTTTTTTTCCATATTTGCTGGCTGGTGCTGCAGAGGTAGTGGGACAGTGAGGGGTGGGGTGGGGGGGTCTGTCAAGAAGCGCATAACAGCATAATGAAAGGAGGAGGAGGAGGGTGTGAAAGGTAGTGTACAAGGTTTAAGGAGGGGTTTTCAATTCTGGCAGAGTGGGTCAGGGACGACAGTGAGATTTAAGAGGGGGGTGAGGGAGGATCTGTCTGTGCCTGTCTGAGACTCGTGCTTGGCCAGGTTCTCCTTGTGCTCATAGCCCAGGGCACACTGGTCCTGCTTCTGCTCTACCCCATACTGCCCTCCAAACCCACGCTTATAGTCTGCAACACAACACATATATGGACATATAAAACACCAGCAGACATTACAAACACAGACAGTGTGTAAAGAGACAGACAGACGGACAGACAGAGATAATGACACACCCAGTAAACCCCTCAAATCCCGCACGGCAGGGGTGTCAAACTCATCTTAGTTCAGGGGACACATTCAGCCCAATCTGATCTCAAATGGGCCAGACCAGAAAAATAACAGTGAAAAAAGTTAAATTACATTATGAAATTACATTATGTTTACATCTACAGGGTGTCCCATAAGTCTCCATACATAGGAAAAATAAACGTTTCTTGACATAAACCATTTTTATTTATATAATATGCTCTATATGACTGCCATTTTGACGGGAACACATTTCAATGCGTGTCCTCCACTGCTGAAGAACTATAAAGAAGAAATATAAAGAAATACATGTTAGAACCATGGAATGTATTATGTCTCCTATGTATGGAGACTTATGGGACACCCTGTACAAAGTTTCATTAAAAATATAAATAACATGAACGACCTGAAATGTCTGAAGGAATATAAGTGCAGCTTTAACCTGTTACGTCTCAGTTATTTATTTACACATGTACATTACAACTAACAGATCGCACTGAATCTACAAATCCACAAAACATTTAGTAACAGGCAGAATATTGGTCAAATTACACTTATTTCTCTTTCAGGGTTTTGTTCAGGTTATTCACATTTTTGTAAAAGGACAGTTTGTAAATGTAAACATTTTCATGTAATTTTAGTTTTTTTTACAGTAAAACAAAGAGAAAAATTAGAGTTTATAATAAATTTCTAGGTTATTATGATACTATTTTACTGGTTGGACCCACTTTAGATCACGTTGGTCTGTTGTGAAACCTGGACTAAAATGATTTTAACATCCTTAATTGTTAATATCTTCAGTGTAATTTTAGCATTTCACAAATTCATCCGACGGACCGGATTGGACCCTTTGGAGGGCAGGTTTTGGCTGACACCTGTGCTGTATGGAATGAACAAGATCATGAGTCAAGGCTTTACACTCAGAAAACAGGAACATGAGCATAAGCTGGTTTGTCAGTGGAATAAACAGTCACCT
The DNA here is from genome assembly GCF_902148855.1 of Sphaeramia orbicularis. Taxonomy (NCBI): domain Eukaryota; kingdom Metazoa; phylum Chordata; class Actinopteri; order Kurtiformes; family Apogonidae; genus Sphaeramia; species Sphaeramia orbicularis. Next base: position 7,047,789 of record NC_043959.1, read on the forward strand.
CTTTTTCCCCAAGCAAATAAATTGTTTTCTTTCCTGTATCTGGTTTCTGTTTCAGGCTCTGGTGAAACAAATGTTTGTGACATTTACTGTGGATATGTGAGCTTTCAGGGTAAGATCAGACAACACTTTGTCCAGTACATTGGACCGTTGTGACAGGTGGACATTCAACTTAGCATTTTCAGTCCCTCATATTCATGGTAGTTGGGGTTTACAGGCTGTAGAAAAAGTTTTTTCTCAAAAAAGTCAAGTTTTAGAATACCTCTATTTTCTTTAACCCTCCTATTATCCTCAAATATTACTAACACATTTTATTCTTAGGGTCAATCTGACCCCAGGGGTATTTACCTCCAGAAAATGATTTACATTAAATTGTTGACCAAGTTTTTGTGTCAGGCACTTTGTTTATTATTATTATTATTATTATTATTATTATTATTATTATTATTATTACTACTATTGTACTTGAGATGATCATTTTAGAGGGGAGGCCTGTGTAGCTGGAAAGACTTGGATGTGATCAACTCCAAGCCTACATTGTCTTCCTCATTTTGGCAGGAGTTCACAAGTCCAGCTGTTTCCCACATGCCCACACCATGAGAAGTATCAAAGTTCTGGTGGGAATAGTTGTTTTCCCCAACCCCCTGTTATGTATCAACTCTGCCCCTGCAGGTGTGTAGATGTTAGGTCACACACACAGACACATTTTACACAGCTAAAACAGCTTGGGGTCAAATTGGCCCAGGAGGAACACCAATGTGTGCAATGTGTGTTCAGCACAGAAAAAATATGATCATGATAATTTTATGCCTAATCAGTTGTCGCCTTCGAAAGTCATGAAATATGAAACAAAAAAACAAAAAAAAAATTAAGTCAACTACTAGTTTTTGAAGAATAAACATTGCATGGGGTCAATGGCTGAGGGTATGCTAAGGATAATTAGAGGGTTAAAGGGTACCTGTGGTGAATTTTCATTGTGAGTCATTTCAAAAGATCATGTATAATACTAACAATTCCGTCAGGTAACTTATGACATAGCCCATTGTCAAGAACATGTGAGTAGGCCTACTAATTCACTGCTCCATCAGTCAGTCATAGTCAGTGACATGTTGATTTAATTCATTATTAATTAATGAATTTTCATCATAACATTTAAGTGTGGTCAATACTTTGACATTATAAATTGAACTATTACTTAGGATCTCTAAAAATATTTTTTAATCTCCCATATTCAGTGACTGCGCTCTTGTACGATGTGTAGCATTTCAATGGACAGTAATGGAAATGAAGCCCAGGAAGTGAGGATTATACTCATGTTAATGCATATCAAACAGGCAGTATTTTGTATTTAACACAGAAGAAACTCCACAAAGCTTCAGACAGGAACACATTCAGCTGTCAGTGGTACACTGGCAAATCCTTACAAAGTCTGCTCTAGATTTCACAGAGTTTGGGTGTCGTTTGGGTTAAAATGTTTTCCTTTAGTTGATGATAGAGTTAAGTGGGGGGTCAGAACCATCATTATTACCATACCTGAGTAAAACGGTTGGGAAACACCAGAGCAGATAATAATCAGAATACAAAACGCTTAAAGACCAAACACAAAAGGATAAAGCATTATGTACAGGAAAAGACATTTACTCTGTTGTGATGCTTTTCATATTGATTTTATATTCATTTGGTTTAAAGTGTTGTCCACATGCAAATAATGGCAGGTAAAAACTCTAAATTCACTTTAAATTCAATTTAAATTCATATTTTGGGAAAAAAGGAGTGCAAAAGACACCATGTAAACTAGATTGTGTAAAGTTTGTTTTCTGGCATCCTAAACATTTGTTATACATATCTGCCTCAATGGTTAAATAAATACCACAACTTTACAAGGAAAACAAAGGCTGCTGCATTTCCTGAGAGCATCATTTTTAAATGAACTGAGGAGGAAGACCAAGTTCATTCAGTCTGTTCATATCTGCTCCTGCTGTTCAGAACTTGACTCTTATTTTAGTTTCTCTCCTTTAGTCTACTATTTAAAACTAACAGCAGACGCAAAAGGACAAATGTGAAGAGAAAGGCTTAAAAAAATAATTACAGATCCAATCGTTGTTTTTTTTTTTAATGTTAGATAAACCAGTGTCTCCACACTTTCAGAGACAAAAGGATTTCAGATGTTAGTTTCAAACCTTTTCACTAGTATCGCATGTTTGACTCATTCTACCATAGTACACACACGCAAATAGAAATCTGAGCTGTGGTTTTACTTCCTCTATCTCAGCCTGAATGGGACTTTTCACAGTAGTACATTAAGGTCATAGACCACATTCAATCCCACAATGAAACCACATTAGAGCTGATATGTAGGACTGAAGAGGAAGTTTTACATTGAAAAAAATGTCGTCTGCAAAACTCAAAGCCAACGTCACACATAAAAGGCTCATGTTGAGTGGATAATCCCTGTGTTCTGTTCTTCCTTTTGTAATAATTTAAACATAAAAAAAAAAAAAAAGAGAAGAAGAATGTAGGATTATGTGACAGCGGTGCACACAAAAAAAACAAAAACATAGAGTTGATTCAACACTAATGATGTATTCAGTGTCATTTCATTTCTCCATAAACCTTTGGAAACCAAATCTGACCACGTACCTTTCTGGGACTCATGAAGCTGTAGTTTTTCCTGATGGTCCCACCCCAGTGCTGATTTATCCTGTCTATCTGTTTGGACGCCAAACTTGCCCCCAAAGCCTTTCACGTAATCTGCAGAAAACACACAGAAGAGGCAGAAAAGGATGTTAATGTTAAATCTAGAGCCTCATTTGGTCTAGTGGTTAAATGAAGATGAGGGTCAAATCCATGCCATGTAGTCACATAATTTAAACACTTTTAAACTTTAAAGAAATATTGATGTTAAGATCTCAAATCAGCATGAACAGGATGTTCATGCTGACAGCTGTAGACATGATATGTTCCAATATTTTTGTCCATATAATTTATAAACATCAGTATTTCCTTAAAGTCTAATGGGATATTTTTTTCTTCCTAAGTGCGATGTGAAGAAAGTAGATGGTTAGTTGTGGTAGAAAAGTATTATTTACAGTCAGAGCACAAAAAATATGTCAGAAATTTGGAGGAAGAACATGTAAAATCATACTCATGGATAGGAAAAAAAAAAAATCACTATTTAGAGAAATTAAGTAAAAACCATTTCTGAGGCATTTTGGAGGCAAAGATAACAATTTAAACCAAACTAACTAAAGCAATGCAATGATATTTACCACAATAATAAACTATATTAAGACATTTGTCATTACTGTTTTATATCCCACACCTGTTAGAAAAGAAACACCTGAATTCAACATGTCCCAATACTTTTGTCCATATAGTGCATCTAATTTGAATATGTTCAGTGTTTCACATTGTGACAATGCAGCCCTTTGTCTGTACAGAGAAGCATTAACTTCATTTATGAATGGAAAATATATGTAAATGGATATTTCTAGACTGGAACTTCCCTGTGTTCAGTCAGACTGTTTGATCGTATAGATCAGGGGTGTCAAACTCAGATCCTTGAGGGCCGGTATCCTGCATGTTTCCCTCTTCCAGCACACCTGACGGTTGTTATCAGGCTTCTGCAGAGCTTGATGATAGGCTTATCATTTGAATCAGGTGTGTTGGAAGAGGGAAACACCTAAAACATGCAGGATACCGGCCCTCGAGGATCTGAGTTTGACACCCTTGGTATAGACTACAGTATATGATGACAGATGAACATTGTTTCATATATTATGATATTTACCAATTTATTTTATGTGCCACAAATCACCCTCTTTACAAAACTGTGTTTTGTAAAGAGTGTGGGATAATGTTAGGACACTGTTTTGCAGGCAAACGTGCCTCAAGGCAATAGAGGAGAGTGAATGTCACATACATCACACGGATTCTTGACTGTAAAGAAAAAAGAAGGGCTTCCTCTGTCACATGGACATGATTAAGGTCTGAAAAATCTGACATGGACTTGGTGAATTATGCTACAGATCATTCCCTCAGACTCAAACACCACTCAATGACCAACTCATTTGTATGCAGTTAAAGGAGTGATATTTTGCTTTTTTTAAAAATGGAATTATGCATTTTCAATCATTTTTTGTGGTCTACATAAACTGTAAATGCTATGCTTGGGTCTGAATTCTTCATTAATTCAACTCCACAGGTCCATCTTCAACCCTATTTCTGAGCAATGACACCAGAAAAGTCGTTTTGAGCGCTGGCCCTTTAAATGCACGTGAGCCACTTCCCACCCCACCCCCTCCAGGTTGTTGACTGTGCTGCTTTGTCCTGTTCAGCCACTTGTGTTCGTTAATACAACCAACAACTGAACATTTTATGCAATCAGCCTGAAGTTTGGACATATTTTCAGTATGGACTACAACCACTGCTGCTGACAAACAATTATGAGAAATGTTCGTCGGGAGTCTTGACCTCATATGAGCAAATGTCGTGATGTAACTAGTTATAAAACGTAACCAATTAAAACGGGTTGTAGAAATCCACTAGATTTTTGCCAGAATGAATATAAAGATAGCTTTGCAGCACCTGGAGGGTTCAAAGTCAAACTTTTTGAACTATTAGGGTCCAAATACATAATAAATGAACTAAAGACTAATAAAAGTGGGTTCAGCAAAATATGAAAGTTGGAGTGTTTTCTAATTGTGTTTTCATATTTAGGTAATTGAAAATTAGTAAAACGTGTGCATGAACAGATAATCAAAAAATGTGATTAAGTAAAATGCCAGAGTGAAAATGTAATTAAAAATAGGTGTTTTCATGTGGTTAATTCATACAACCCATTCTAGACACTAGAATCTATTCCAGTATTCCATTACCTTTTTTGGCTCATGACCCCATTTTAACATCACAAATTTCTGGCAACCCCAGACATTCAAAACTGAGACATTTGTTTTTGCTAAAATTAATTTGTTTTTGATCATGTAATAGTTTGCTATACTATGTCACAAATAAATGTTAATTTTAGACGACATTTAGTCTATATAATGTATATTATTATGAATGGAGGCAGAAAAGCCAGGTTGTGATTACTGCACAGAGTAAGAATTTTATTTTCCTTGGTCAGGATATGTTCAGTCAGTCCAGCTTGTATTTACAAGGCTGACAATTAATACTGAACAAACAATAACTCAAACCATGAATTATGAAAGAGCTGCAGCATCTGAAACTGACCACAAAAAACATTTGAAAGATAAACACAGCGCTTCAGTTTCAGACTCGGAGTTTGTCATGTCTTTTATGAATTGGGATTGTCTCTGTCAACTCACCACATATTTTTTTAATCAGTAAGTTGTTTGATGAATTACTAGAAATTTCAGGCGACCCCATTTGAATTCCAGGCGACCTTATGAGGGGTCCCGACCCCAAGGTTGAAAAACACATCTATTCACTGAATTTACCAGCCTTCTTTCAGTGTGACATAGGATCCCTGCATTTAGCCAAAGCTACAGCTACCTTTTATGACGTTTTGTCTGGGACAGCCCAAAACCATGCAGAACATACCTGACTTTAAGTGAGTATCATTATATAATATTGTTACTTCAAACAATTCCTTTTACTGAGCCAGCTGCATGATGTGCAACATGTCTTTATAAGCAGAAATGTGCATTATTTATCTTCTATTCTGACCTTGAGTAAGTCATTTCCATAGCTTTGTTCATGCTGATAAACAACAAAAATATCAGCGCTGTTATCACAGTCTGCACCACACATACAAACTAAAGCAGCCCAGTGCATTGTGGGGAATCCATTGAGGCCGTCGTTGCCTTGTACCCTTTATCTGTGAGCTGTGACCGGCCTACGGGGCAGTAGACCTACATGGACTCAGACAGGTGTGGCAGACGTGAAGCTACAGGTAAACCTGCCGCGTTGTCGTAACAGAGTCCAGACAAGCCGAGGCAGAGATGAGGGTGTGACTCCAACAGAGGCAGAGGACACACAGACCCACCGACTGACAGAGCACAACCCAATGAAACTAAAAACAACTAATAACAATAGGATCACTGGAAAAGGGTTCACCTTTCAAAATCTATTTCAAGGACACCAAGAGTTTCTTTAGCATCATAACATTTAGGGTCATTGTGGTACTGCAATTATCTTTTTTATATTTTAAGTTCCATCAGTTTGTTTTTCAAAGTCAGATTAGTTTAAGTGTATACAGAGTTTTATTATTTTTCAAATTTATTTTATTTAATTAATTTTAGTGTTTTTTTTTTAATTTCTCTGCTATTACACCGATACTGTCTAGATGAAAGACAGCATTATATCAAATATGAAGGAACAACTGGTCACAGAAAATTAAGCTGATCTTACCTGTATTGTGCTTGGTTTTAGTTTGTGTTGCACATTTTTTTCAAAATGTGAATCTTTGTTTATTTTAAATTAAAGAAATTATTTCTTCAGTGCTAGTTTCACTGTTAGTAAATTATAAGACCTCTGTACTAAGAAGCTTTCACTGTGAAAAAAAAAGCAAACTGTAAAAAATGACAAAGTTGTTATGATTAACAAAAGCTACAAAAAAAAAAAAAAATCAATAAATGTCTTTCATTGACTTTAAAAAATTAAAATGACAGTTTTCAAAAAGAGTAAAACAAACTAAACCCAACACAGAACAATGTAACATGAACTAAAATGAAAGTTTCCAATAAAATCAGCTTGGTTTCCTTTTGATTTAGTTCCAGGTGATAATTCCATTCTATGAAAGAATGTTCAGAGTTCATGGCAAACAAAAATAAAATAACTTTGCATACCTTTAATAAACTCCATTTTTTTTTCATCTACAAATAAAAAACTACAACAAACTAAAAACCTATAACTGACACTAACACCAAATAAAAACTCCATTCCTGCAGACTTTTTAAAGTGCAATGTCACAATGAATAGAGACAGAAAGAAGCCCAGAGTCAGCTTTATATTCTTGTTTACATCCCTTGTGGAATGTTTTTACGTAATGTGACAGAAAGTCAATGAAGCTACTGGCAGCAACAAATTCAGCCGTAACTGTTTCATTGTCACATGATTAAACTGTCAGTGAGCCTGTTTACATGCACACTAATACTCCAGATCATTATCTGATTTCTAGAGTTGTCAGATTATTTAAGTGACCATGTAAACAGGATAATCTGATCTGTTTTATCAGATAACAGCAGTAACCCGATTATGAGAAATCAGATTAATACACCTGGATTTCTCCCCAATAATCCGATGTCTTCCTGCCTGTAGACAGGTTAATCTGATTTATTTTGTTCTTTTACATCTGTGTATGTGTAAATACAATTAAAATCGTAGAGAACGGAAGTTACGTAGTCAAACATGAGCGGAAGAGAACAGGAAGTTTAACTCTACCATCACTACGTACGTTCATACTCTGAAAGAAATCTAATAATGGACTGGAGCGACTAAACCAGGGTTTTTCGATTATCACATTTCTTAAGTGCATGTAAATGTGTTAGATCTAATTATTAGACTTTTATGGTCATGGAAACAGGCTCATTCTGAGAGAAGACTTGTGGAAAATATTACATACAACCAGGATGCAATTTGTCAAAAAAACAGAGGGGAGGGTAATGTTTTTTTTGGGGTTTTTTTTTTTTTTTTTTTTTGGTTGGAGCGTGGGAGGGGCAGCAATTATATACATGGGGGTGTGGTCTACAACTAACTTAACTAACACTGGCATGAAACAAAAGTGAAACTTTCAACGTCCAATTCCCCGGTTCTATTCCTCTATTATAAACGAAATTTTCACAACTTCTAACCTGTATCCACTGGACCCCCTCCACTGCTCTATGGGCCCCCCCACAAATGCTGAGCCCCATGAATTTGTCACGTTTACCCCCCCTTTACAGTGCCCCAGTGCATGGGGATGTTCGTGAATTCAGAGACGGCTGATAGTTTGGTTAGTGCCAGTAACGTAGGATATAGGTGTCAGAAAACTGTCACAACCTGCCTGTTATTTCAGTTGGTTGGTTGCCACCCCCCCCCCCCCACCAAGGATGAAATTTATTGAGTGGAAGTAAGGATGTAAAACAAAACTAATCACACCCCAACAAATCGCACCCTGCATACAACTGTGGCTTCATGTGTTCTTGAGTTCAGTATTGGAGTTCAACATTAAAATTGAGCCCATCCATGTGCTGCTGATACTGACCTTTCTGAGACTCGTGCCGTTCTGTTTTGCCCTGGTACTCAAAGCCGACGGCGCTCTTGTCCACTTTGTCCGTCTCGACGCCATACTTGCCGCCAAAGCCCTTGGCATAATCTATCGATGATCAGAATACAGAGGGAGGGTGACACGGAGAAAAGTGAAGAAAAGTCCAGGAGAGAAGTACCCACATCAACCACATATTCAAGACGATCTGAACATAAAAATACTTTATCTGCCACTTTAACAATAAAAATAACTGACTTTATTTATCAGTGAAGTGACCTGAGAGGAAACATAACCAAGAGTATTTAAAAGGCAAGAATGTACTTCATTGAAATATGACTTTCTCTGAGAAAACCAGCTGGGTCTTGCCCAACTCACAGAGGAATTACATACTACAAGGTGCAGGCAAGTTTATGCCAATCACCAGAGATCTGAGATAAACAGGAGCAAAACAGATTAAAGGAGGAAGTCATTTTGAATGTAAAGGTCACTTCAGTTCAGGAGGGCTTCTACAGCAGATTTAATACAAAAAAATAAAGACTATAATGACAAAGTATTAAAACAAACCCCAGCTACATTACAAAGAGCATTTACTGCAGCCGTATGTGAACAGGCACACAGCAGAGGCTAAGAAATGACTGAAAAAATGATTGAAATGAAAAAATGCAAAATAACATGATTCATCTGGTCTTGCGTGCAGCTGTTCAGGTAGTGAATGAGAGTATGTGTTAGCGTCTTTCCTTCTGCCATGTTTCCTCCGTCTCCCTTCGTTAATAGGAACGCCACATGGCAGGGAAATCCAAACAAACCTTTCTGGGACTCGTGTTTCTCTGTTTTGCCTTGGTAATCGAAGCCCACTGCGCTCTGGTCGACACGATCTGCCTGAACTCCGTACCGCCCCCCAAACCCAGTGGTGTAGTCTACACAGCAAAGCAGGGGGCAAGGGTCAAAGGTCAGGGTGAAGCAGCATGGCGGCAGTGGCCAAGAAGCAGCCCAATTCCAATCCCTCATTAAAATGGAGCCAGAATTAATACTTAAACTAAACACTAGCCATCAACATATTCAGTACCATCATTAAACATCATTTAATATTTATTGGATAAACTTAAGCTGAAAAACTATTGTTGTTGACTTTTGTGCTTCACTTTAAAAAAAAAAAAAGATAACTGGTGGTGTTAAAAGACAAAAATGTTTACATCATTAAATATTATCAGTTGTAACTTTCAAACTCAGTCTGAATGACAACTATAAAATCCTACAACAAACCCCCTTAAATACCAGTACATTTATATAATACCACAGTTGGTTATGATAAAAACGTATTTTTTTTTTACATTAAATGTCAGCCAGGATAGTTAGTATTATCCAAGTTTGTGATACATCAATAATCACTAACAACCCTCAGGGAAAAAAACCAAAAAACATATTGAGTAAAAGCGTCATCAATATGAAAATATTATGCATTTCTATTATATTATTGTCCACTTTAAATGAGTTTAATCTTTAAGACAACATCAGTCTTCAGCATAATTATTAAATCTTCATTCATTTTCAGAGCTTTAACCCTTTAAATGCCACTATTTTGACATCATGTTTCAATGTGTTAAAGAAAAAGTATAACTTCTTTTGTTACTGCGTGTGCGCACACACTATTTTCCAACATCTACACTAACACACACATCAGTACTTTAAACATTGGTCTATGATCCTCTGCAATACAAGAAAATGGAAAACAAAAAATAACATATGTTCCCTGTAGGGCAATAAGAAAAAAATAGCAAAATTTGAAATTAATAAAATGTTGAAATCAGTGTGGCATTAAATTGAAACCTTCAATGAAAAATGCTCTTATATTTTTGTGGGTTTAAACTGGGACATTCTGCCCTTAAGAAGCTGAGTGTTAGTATTCCTGTTACGTGAAGCACAGGAGTAAAAGAGCTGCACCTCTGAGGTAACAACTGGAATTGGGCTAATGCTGTGCATTTCTGTGCAGAGGAGTCTGAAGGAGGTGATCACAACACGAATGAAGGAGTCATGGAAAGCAGCAATACTAACAGCTACAAGACCAAAGGGAGGGGGGGGTCCTATTCATACAAAAGGCAGTGCATAAGAAACTTACAATATGATATTTGTGTTTTGGACTTTTGTCCATAATTAATTTTAAGTTGAAGAGAAATATGTGCTAAATTCCAGCTTTCATTTGAAATGTTTCCACCGTCATCAGAAGAGCCATTTAAAAACCAGAACTTTATTTATGCCACATCCCCATCTGGATTAGAAGGGCTGTGATCCTGATTCTGTAAATAGTTTATGGATGTGAGCATCCCCAAACCCCTTTGGCCTTTTTCCATTTGAAATGTAATATGTTGAAGTCACATAAAACAAAAACATGTGACTTCTCTAATACTTCGGCCAGGGATGTCAAACGCATTTTAGTTCAGGTTCCACATTCAGCCCAAACTTATCTCAAGTGGACCGGTCTAATAAAATAATAACAGTGAAAAAAGTACAATTACATTACGAAAATGTTTACATATACAAAGTTTCCTTGAAAATGTAAATAAAAAGTGCAATTTTAACAATACTATACCTCAGTTTATCATTTACACATGCACATTACAATCTACAAATACACAAAACATTTAGTAACAGGCAGAATATTGGTAAAATTACACTTACTTCTCTTAAGATGTTTCAGGTAGTTCATATTGTTTGTGAAAGGATAGTTTGTAAATATAAACATTTTTATGCAATTTTACTTTTTGCACTAAAACAAAGAGAAAAGTTTGTAGTTGTCATTATCTATAGGTTATTATGAAAGTATTTTACTGGTCTGATCCACTTTAGATCATATTGGTCTGAATGTGGAACCTGAACTATAATGATTTTGACATCTGTGATTGTTAATATCTTCAGTGTAATTTTAACATTACACAAATCCATCTGACAGGCCAGATTGGAACCCTTGGAGGGCTGGTTTTGGTCCATGGGCCGTGTGTTTGACGCCTGTGACTTAGACACAGCACTTAAATTTACAGTGTGTCAGGAAAAACAAGCAAAGCAGCAAGTTATCTGCTGTTAAACACATTTTTCAGATTTGCTGCGGCTTTACAGTGCAGCGCTGGCAGAGCAGCTCCTGATCAGCAGAACAGGAGCTGACACGGCAACCAATCAAATGTTTGTCAAACCCTTAGTGTCTAGTAAAATCATCTCCTGGTGGTGATTTGGAAAGATCACACACTAACAACATCTAGAAGGCTTAGAAATAATGTCTATATATTACATCATCTCTTCACAGAATAAGGAACTTGACTGGCATTTAAGAGGAGATGACTGTAGCTGATCCCAGACTGGAAAACATGCCATAAAGATGAGTTGTGACATCACCTTTCTGTGACGCGTGTTTCTCCGTTTTCCCAGCGTACTCAAAGCCCACAGCAGACTAGAAGAAGAGAAGAAGAGGCAACTAAATAATTCCACTCACCATGACTTCCCCTTTCTGTGTGTGTACTGCATGTGGATATAACAGACCACAGTGTAGAACAGTTGAATATTAGTAAAACCATGAGATGCTGATGATGGACAAATTAATTGTTAAAATAACTTTGCATTTGTTTAAATGTTAAAGTTACAGATGTGACCACACATTTTCCTAAAAAAAAAAAAAAAGAAAAAAAAAAAAAAAGAGAAACATTTAATTCCAAAAGTAGTGTGAAAAGGCTGAAAGATGGGTGCAAGGAATTATACTTGCTTATGTAACACAATTTTTATATTGTGACACAATTTGTGTACAATTTCATTCCTAGTTTTTCTTTTGATGTTTGTTTATATATTTGTTGGTGTTAATGGTTTGATAGCATTTATCATTTCTACACTGAACAAAAATATAAACGCACCACTTTTGTTTTTGCTCCCATTTTTCATGAGCTGAACTCAAAGATCTAAAACTTTTTCTATGTACACAAAAGGCCTATTTCTCTCAAATATTGTTCATAAATTTGTCTAAATCTGTGTTAGTGAGCACTTCTCCTTTGTCCTTTGCTGAGATAATCCATCCACCTCACAGGTGTGGCATATCAAGATGCTGATTAGACAGCAGGATTATTGCACAGGTGTGATTTAGGCTGGCCACAATAAAAGGCCACTCTAAAATGTGCAGTTTTACTGTATTGGGTGGTCCAGGGGGGTCAGAAAACCAGTCAGTATTTGGTGTGGCCACCATTTTCCTCGCACAGTCTTCTTCATGAATTCTCTGAAACAGCTTTGGAGATGGCTTATGGTAGAGAAATGAACATTCAATTCACAGGCAAAAGCTCTGGTGGAGATTCCTGAAGTCAGCATGCCAATTGCATATTCCCTCAAAACTTGTGACATCTGTGGTATTGTGCTGTGTGATAAAACTGCACATTTTGGAGTGGCCTTTTATTGTGGCCAGCCTAAGGCACACCTGTGCAAAAATCATGCTGTCTAATCAGCATCTTGATATGCCACACCTGTGAGGTGGATGGATAATCTCAGCAAAGAAGAAGTGTTCACTAACACAAATTTAGACAAATTTGTGAACAATATTTGAGAGAAATAAACCTTGTGTGTACACAGAAAAAGTTTTAGATCTTTGAGTTCAGCTCATGAAAAATGGGAGCAAAAACAAAAGTGGTGCGTTTATATTTTTGTTCAGTGTATATATTAACAATCCATAAATACTACAAAATTCGACACATAATATACTTTTTAACAGGTATTTAAGAAAGAAATTGTAGGGTTTAAATACGTAATGGAACAATGACTTTTTCAATCTGACCATTTCCAGTTTGTTTGAAACTTTGCAGATATTTTCAAAGTTTACGTGTAGACTTCATTACAGAGTACAGAACAGAGCAGTAAGTCGGACTTTAAATGTCAGTACCTGGTCAACGCGATCTGACTGCACCCCAAACTTCCCTCCGAAGCCCTTGGAGGTGTCCGTCTGAGAGCAGTGCTTTGACAACTTGCTCTGGTAGTCATGACCCACAGCAGACTGGAAAAAAAAAAAAAAAAAAAAAACAGACAAAACAGTTTACACTCATCATTTACTAAAACATTTGACATCATTCAAAGACTTTGGACAATTTCATACTGAATGTCTAATCCAAGGACCAAACTATAGATCATTTCTTTCTTTTTTTTTTTTTTTTTTACATTGTATACATTCAGTTTGTTTTAGTTTCTCAGTGTAATTTTGTGAGTGGACTAAATGACAGTCATGTCATTGTCGTCTGTGTACTGTTCCCTCTGCTCTTCACATTGGATTGGTTTAAAGATGGTCTGTGCCTGATCTTCAGCTTAATTCTTTTCTTTTGTTCACTGTCATGTACCTGAACCAAAAGTCTTAACCATCCAAAAGGTTTTTTCCACACTTTAATAACTGAAGGTTCAGACTGATCTGGACTGAAAACACTGATCCAAAGCCCAGCTGTTCAGTCCAGTTAATGACAGCTGTATTTGTTTATGGCAGAAAGGTAGCATTATTTGCCCAAAAATGTAAAATACTAATGCTGAAAGATAATAGTACCTCAAAAATGAAAAAAAAAAAACAACATTCCTACACAGATTTTTTTTTTATGATGATGTTCAGTTCTATATTAGTTTGACTTTGATCTTTAGGTGAGCACTAGTTCAGCTTCTAATAAATAATAATAAATTATTTTTGTAATTTTCAGAGCTCACTACCTATTTCTGAGTGTCTCACTAAAGTTTCAAAAAAACATGTACAGGCACATACTTACATAGCCTGTCTAAATTTCTATCCAATCAAATTCACAAACATCCTGCCCCCTTAAAATTATCTGGAGACCATTAACAGACAAAACATACTTTTAAAATCATACCATTTGTGCTTTTCTTTTGATAGTGAATGACAAGTGTGCAGGTCTCCTTTACAGAACAAGGACGCTGATCAGTAAAACATGGAATGTTGAGCTTCACCTTTGATTGAAAATGTGCTTGTTGAACATCCACAAAGCTTCATACAAATGAAGCTTAAGCACGTTGACCACTTTAATTTTATCAAAGTGGCTGTCAGAGGAAGAAAATGTTGTCTTTGTTAATAAAGTCTGACTCATATCTTTTGTATAATACTTTTGCTACAAAAGGCTGTGACATGAGAAACACAAAAGAAACTTAAAAATAGGACCAATGGCCCTGTATCTCACTGCCATGTTCTATCAAGAACAAGTTGAATTTGCGAGGTTGTCAGGTTCTGCCGCCATCTTACGCTACGTTCAGACTGCAAACAAATGTGGTCCAAATCACATTTTTTTGCCCATATGTGACCTGTATCCAATCTGTTAAAGACAGTTTGAACAGCACAAATATGACTTTTAAAATCCAACCCAGGCCACTTTCACATGTGGTCCTAAATCCAATATGTATCTGATATTTTGCAATGCAACTTCAGTCTGAACGGCCAGGTCACATTTATCTGACCTTTACGTCATTGAAATGTGAAAAACGTCACAATTCCGCATCCCAGAAGGAGGAGGAGGAATGATGGAAGAAATAAAATTTGAGACGTACGTCCTACCCAGCAGTGCCATTTTAGAACGTCTAGATGAACTAGGAGATGATTTGGGACCAGTCACAAGGAGGAGTTATGCAATACCGTCTATGACAAAACTCCTCACGTTACATTTCCTTGTGTCTGGATCATTCCAGTGCACTGTTGCCATTAGTGCTGGTGTAACCCAGAGCAGTTTTTCCAGCATACTGTCTCCATGACAACAACCAGTAGCGCAAGCAAAATCCTCATTTAAATAGGGTGGTCTCCAAGACTTTGTACCTGTTATCATTTGCGAAGGCAATCTTAGTTGATCACCCATGACACGCAAATAAGTAACACGTGCATTTTTTAGCGTGAGCAAGCAAATTTGTGCCTGTTATTTGCGATCTTAGTAAATCAGACCCTTAGAGTCCTGTGGTCTTTAAGCAGCAGATCAATCTCCCAATAGAAGTGGGTGGTCCTTTCACTGGAGAAGAACTCAACTAATTAGATGAAAGTCCGTATATAACTTCCTATCAGTCCTCAATAGTAACTATATTGATATCTCTAACCATTTCCACTTTATAAGTCATTAAAATATGGACCATTATAGGTAAAGACAAATTATTAATATTGCAAAAATTCATTAAAAAAAAAATCTAAACATAAAATTTGTCAAAGTGTAAATACACTTTGTAGACATTGTCCAAAGAAAGGTTCACTGTCAAAACTGTTCAGCGTAGGTCTATTATAAATGGTTTTGAGGAAGAGAAGGGAGGATACATACAAGGGAACACTAGAGCTGGAAACACCAGCGGTGGTCTGAAGTGGAGACGCTCTGACTCATCATAGCTGAAAACCATGTGGTATAAACAGTGCTCACTCATCACATTCATGCTGTCCAGAAAGAGAAAGGTGTTGATGGACAGAGCTGCTAGCCAGGAAAGATTACAGAGTGTAAAATGGACACAACTGAGTCAGACTGTTCATACGCACACAGTGAGATGACCATTAGATGAACTGGTGTAGAACAATCCAATAGATAGATTCTTCACAATATAAAATACATCTTAAAAATCAAGCTATCTTATATGAAACTATCCTTTCACAAAAATTGTGAATAACCTGAACAAATATGAATATGGAAGAAAAACAATTTTCTACCTGCTACTCAATGTTTTGTTTTGTTTCTGTAGGTTATAATGCACATGTGTAAATGATAAACTGAGGCATAATGTTGTTAAAATTGCACTTAATTTTCTTAATATACAGTATTTCAGTTTTTCATGTTATTCATATTTTTTTAAAGAATAGTTTGAACATTTTCATCATGTAATTTTACTTTGTCATCAGTATGTCTGTCCGTTTGTCAGTGACACATCTTGTAATCACTCTAAATCTGGAAAAAAAACAGCTGGAACTATAAAATGTTTACCATACACATACATACATCATGTATAAAGCTTGGAGAAGTTCTGAAATGGGTGACCTGGTTCTATTTTGAGGCCTACTTTTTTCCAAGATCAAATGTCTGAAAACAGCATAACTCCTGTTATGCCTCCTCCTGAACAGGAGGGGGCGCTCCACTGTGTGCAACCCAGCAGTCTGGTTTGGATTCGTGAAATAGGAGAATCTTGTCCTCTAGCAATTACAGAGTCCTGACTCAGCGAATTGGATCAGGATGAGACTGTCAATAAGTGGGTTTGGGACCCTGATCCATCTGGACTGGTCACCTGAAACCACTGGGAAAAGCTGAGGAGCAGGAGTGATGCGGTGGTGAATGATCCGGTTTATTGAAGTGAACAATGGGAGCTAACTCTTTCATAGCAGCTCGTGATTAGTCATGATGTGTGGTGGCGTTTGCATGTATGAGCCAAAAGAACTGTCTCTCCAAAAAGAGCTGGAATTTCCACCAATAATGCTTTTATGACAATGACACGTTCTGTAAAACTGTGACAGTCAGAGAAAAAATCTGCTCTGAAATGTCAACATGTTTTCAGGCTGAGGGAGTCCTGCTATGTACTGGTTTCACTTCAGAGAAAAGTTTGGAGTTGTCATTCTCTCTAGGCTATTATGTTATTATTTATTGGTCCGGCCCTTTTCAGATCATATTGGGAGGCTGTGGACCCTGAACTAAAATGAGTTTGACACTCCCTGGTTATAATAACCATCAGCAATTTCCATTATCATTCATTTTGATGGATACCGGATAAAGAAAAGTCATTAGTATCAGACATGACCTTTGTACAAGTCTTTTCATTTCTTACCTTGTCCATGCGATCCTGCTGAACTCCAAATTTCCCTCCATATCCATGTGAGGCCTTAGGCATGACGTCCATCTCTTTCTGCTTCAAGGAGCTGTGTTCTGTTGACACGGTTTCACGCAGCCGGTGGATACTAACCCACAGAGAGACGTTAGAAGATACAGTTTGGACAAGATTTTCACTTTGCATTCCATTTTATGTGAAAAACATGGTCTACTTACTCTATGTGCTCCTGATGCCCTGATCCCACCACTGTCTTAGCCCCCCAGCGCTGCTCCTTCTCTGACACATCATTCTACAAATCCAAAAAATAGTCAATTTTAAAAGCTGAGAAAAGGAGGATCAAGCATAGAGTAGAGATGTAATGATCTAAAAATTTCATATCACGGTTATTGTGACCAAAATTATCATGGTTATCATTATCACGGCATTGTTGAAATGTGCTCAAAATGTTCAAAAAGTACTTATACACACACTGACATAATGTGACCAAGTTGTATTTTGAAAAGACAAATAAAATAACACGCACAATGTACTTTCTGTTGGCAGAAACATTAATATATTAACATGTAAATATCAAACATACAAATGTGCATTAAAGATAGCACCTTATGGCCATAAGAGATATCTGCACTAGGGGTGGGAACTGAAAGGATTTGATCAATATCAATGCCATTGTCGATTCTGCTTACCAATCAAATTCCTTATCAATTCTCCTATCAATTCCTGAGTGGTTTATTGAGTGGGGAAAAAAGTAGTTGGACAGGTCATAGTGGAGCTTGTTTGACCATTCCCATATCAAATCATTCATAGTGTCACACATATACATGGTTGTACACACACAAACACAAAGTAGAACACAATCATATTTTCCTGAACTGTTTAACAAACAAATGTAAATAATCTGAATGAAGATTTTAAAACATGTTGGGTGATCTGCTCCAGACTGGTCACTCCTGGTGAGTGACAGACAAATCCCAACAGTGGCATATGGTTCAGTTCCTCTGGAGGTCAGTCACTGGATTTATTGTTGAATTTCCTTCAGTTCATAAAGCCTCCTCTCCTTTGGTTTTTCCACATATCGTGTCTTTGTACAGTTGAAGCTCACTAATTTGGGCCCATTTGAACTGGCATGAGTTTGTCCTGAGTATCTATATTCAGACAGTTTCTCTGCCAGGTGAGAATCTGAAGCAGCGGGGGCTGGGGAGGGGTTAACACGAGCACAGACTGGGTCTGTGCACTCGGACCAGTTCCCATACATCCCTCTCTCTCTCACTCTGTGTGCACTTAGACTGGGTCTGTGCGCGAGCCCGTAATCCCCAAATCTCCACAGCATTGTCCATGCAGGTGCCTTCAGCCATGTTTTCACAGGCCAAACATTGCAAACTGCACATACATGCCTGGAGTGCCGCTGCTTCTCCAGGAAATGAGCAGTATCAGCATGAGTTTTCAAAGTGCAGTAATTGAATGCGGTTTTCATGGTAATTAGAATTTAAATGGTAATACTAACCATTGGAAATTTTACCACGGTTTATCGTTATACCAGTAATCGTTACATCCCTAGCCTGGAGCAAAGATAGATAAGGAGGTGTGTGCAAGTACCTCGAAGTCAGGATCCGTCTCCCAGTCATCTCCTCCATCATCTACAGCCACATTGACTGACTGTCCTGCTGCTGCCTTCCACATCTTTACTGGGTTATGCCACACAGACTGAAATACAAGAGACATCCATTAACATATTCCCTCAAATATTTTACACATACAAAGTGTCCTGATTAAAGAGGCTTCAGTTTTTCAAACAGTCCAAAGCACATGCTGTAATGCCTCAACAGACACTGGACAGATCATATGCAATGAAAAGCTGAAAAAGAAAACATGAAATAAAGAAACTCTTGCAGTCGTGTATGTAACATGAAATTGGGATTATAAAATCCCGCTGATTTGTGATTTCAATATGAACCAGTTTTAGAAACAGTTGCCATTTTTTCCATTTAATTGCTACTTCAAAAAAAAAATTTAATTACAATTTTTACTAGGGTCTGTACCTCCTGTGCGTGGGGATGTTTTAGATTACTGTAGGCAATATTCATATTTGCAACTGTGAGTCTACCGAAGGAAATGTATGAATTACTCATTTGGACTTTGTCTCCCTCCAAGCTTAAAAATGCAAACTCGACTTTACATTTAAAAAATTCAAAAACTTCTGATCTTGTGTGTGTGGGGTTTTTTTTTTTTTTTTTGGTTTTTTTCTTTTACTATTTCTGTAATTACATCATCCTAAATAGACCTACATCAGGACCTTTTAATAGCAACCTTTAGTGATTATACAATTACAATTTATTGACTGCAATAGTCCATTTAATTTGGCCACCTGCCAATAGGGGTCATATACCATCTCTTATAGCATTACAGACACTT
This sequence comes from Sphaeramia orbicularis, assembly GCF_902148855.1. Classification (NCBI taxonomy): domain Eukaryota; kingdom Metazoa; phylum Chordata; class Actinopteri; order Kurtiformes; family Apogonidae; genus Sphaeramia; species Sphaeramia orbicularis. The sequence continues at coordinate 7,067,191 of NC_043959.1, forward strand.
CAATAAAATAATAATAGATTAAAATACATCCCAGTACATGATTTGAATAAATTTGTCAGTTTTTTTTATTGAACTCTCTCTTTGTGAAATGCGCTCAGTGAGTCAGTGTTTATGAGTTGGACACTTATAGTGACGGAGGCGGTGGATTTGGATGTGCAATGGATGGTTTGATGGTTTTACCTCCGCCAAGGAGGCTATGCTTTTGTCGGCATTGGTTTGTCCGTTTGTGTGCAAGATAACTCAAAAAGTTATGAACGGATTTGGGGATTTGGATGAAAATGCTATTCTCTTCTAGAATAGCACTTGTAGAGCACAGACCTCCGCCAAGGCAGATCAGTGGGCCCCATGTGGCCCCCCCACCCCCGATCACCACCAAAATTTAATCATGTGTTCCTTGTGCAAGTATCAACATTTCCTGAAATTTTCATCCAAATCCGGGACACTGATCTGCCTTGACAGAGGTCTGCACTCTCCGCATGCTACTAGTTGGCTTTTTATTTGATTGAGAAATGATAACCAGCAGAAAATACATCTAAGTGTTGTTCAAAATTAAAACTAATTAGAAAATAAGAAATAACTGCACAAGACAGAAGAAAAACCACAATTTGAAGCAACCTTAAATCTTTTACACAGGCAGAAGGCAGATGCTGTAATGCATTTTAACAAGAAGTTTAACCATACCCTTTAGCTCAAGAATATTCATTTAAAGATTTTTAACATTATGTACATTATCCAAATTACATTCACAAAATGAATACTGGGATTTTCTCAGCCATTACAAGACTCTAATAACAGACCTAATATTTTTTTGACAATAAGGTTTTCATCTGTTCAAGCATTTTAAATTTCTTGCACAAACATATGGGGAAATTATATGAAATTATTTATTCTTTACAGCACATTTTCATGAAGGAGGACCTCCCAATACATATCCCATAGATTTAGTGAAAACCCAGGTAGCATCTAAATCAGGGGTGTCAAACGCATGGCCCATGGGCCAAAACCGGCCCACCAAAGGTTCCAATCTGGCCTGGGGGATGAATTTGCGAAATGCAAAGAATGACACTGAAGATATTAACAGGCAAGGAAGTCAAAGTCATTTTAGTTCAGGAGCTTCATACAGATCAATGTGATCTCAGTTAAAATAATAGCATAATATCCTAAAAATAATGACTCCAAATTTTCTTCTTGGTTTAATGTGAAAAAAATATTACATTATGAAAATGTTTACATTTATAAAATATGCTTTAACAATAAAATGTGAATAACCTCAACAAACAACGAACAACCTGAAACATCAAAAGAATATTAAGTGCAATTTAAATAATATTAGACCTGTTACCAAATGCTTGTGTAAAATTGTGTGTAATGCACATGTATGAATGATAAGTTGAGGCGTAATATCAGGGTTCCCACTCTTTCCCTGAAATTATTTTCCAGGACTTTTCCAGGACATTTTCAGCCACTATAGAGACAAGTTATTACATCATACACTAATCCATTCCCCCTCATTCTTTGGAAGTGTTCTTTTCTGCAGTTGTAACTTGCATTTACCCAGATTGTTTCTATGTTTTTTACTCAGACATCTGATGTGCAGTCTATGGCTAATAATTAATCTATGAAAAACAATTATGACAAATGTGTCATAAAATAATGTAAACACACCCACAGATTACAGTGTAGCACTTCATTAGCCTGACAAACTGGAGTTACAATGTTCAGCTGGACAATTCCCAACTCTACTTTCTCTTCTCTCTTTCTTTCTCTAAAAATATTTGTACATTTTCAATAAACCACTGAAACACAATTTTCCTTTTTTTAATCTCAGTTTAGGCACACAAGGTCACAAGGTAGGGGGACGATAAATAATTTTCCAAGATAATCGTCTCCAAGACATTTGACCTTTTTTCTCATTTTCCATGTTTTCCATGACTGGAAAACAGGTCAGTCATTTTCCAGGTTTTCCAGGATGTGTGGGAACCCTGAACGTTGTTAAAATTGCATTTATTTTTCTTACAAAATTTCAGTTTTTCAGGTCATTCACATCTTTTTTGTGAAAGGGTAGTTTGTAAATGGGTGCTTTTATGAAACTGGTTCCTAAAGACAGGACATGGGGGCTAAAAATTCAGACAAGATGTAGATTAATATTATGAAGCAAGTTTGGAAGCACTTCGGGTCTATTTTAAACATAAATATTGAGATAAAAGATAAACTATTCTTCAGATAAAACACGTTTTTATATTATTTTGCATTATTTTTAATACAAAAATCTGCATGTAACACTGTCAAAAGGACACAATAATTATGTGCTACTATTTTTTTGAATATCTTTTTATTCTCTCACAGGTACATTTTGGGAATTTAACTAATTATGCAAGGCAAAGTGTTTCACAAAAATAACCACTGTTGTAAAATAATTCTAGATTTATGTGCTTCAATGAGCAGGTTCTGCATGTAATGCAAGTGGACACAATGGGTTACACATGAAACCTGACATGAGACTGAGATTCATTAAAAACCTGCGTGTCTGGATTAGAAAAAACTCTAGGATCATCACATTTAACAGTATCTTTATTTATAGCGCTATATAAGAACATTTCAAACCAGGTTTTCAAGATAAAATACACTGACACCTAGGTAGCATTTCCTGTCCCAATTTTGGTCCTATTTTTGGCCCCAATATTTTATTCAAAAATCATTAATTTTGGGATGGCTCAGAGCAAGAGTATGATTTTTTTTTTTTTTGCATTTATCTGCGGTCATCATTAGGTACATCCTGGGGGGAAATATGTCTAAATTTCTCTTTTATTCTTGAGTCTAAAAAGGTACCAAAATGAACCCAGTTTCATAGAAGCACCCAAATGGAAATATTTTCATGATTTAATGTTTTTTATTGCACTAAAAATTTGGATTTGTCATTATTTATACGTTATTATGCTAGCATTTTACTAGTCTGACCTGCTTGAGATCAAATTGGTCTTAATGTGGGACCTGAACTAAGCACTCCTGATCTAAATACCCTGTATTCATTGGAGGATGCAAGGTACAGTACAGGACTAACTAAGGAAGCAGCGTTTGGCTGATCTCCAATGATCTGGCATCTAAATTGAACAAAAGCTTTTTGTATTAATCCTAATTCCTGACTCAGCACAAGTGGGCAGGCAACATCTGGGTTCAATCAGAAGGTTCAGGAGGAGACGTGGCTCCATTCAACCCAGGGGAAAGACAAGGAGCAGAAAGGAACAGAAGGAACCGTCTTCAGACCAGGAAGCAGGAAGCTGCGTCCCAACTTTCAGTGCTGGTTAGTGACAGGAGTACCTCCAACAACAGCAACCACCACACCCATCTACTGACTAATCACACACACCAAGTACCCCTCTACATCTGAAACCACTGGACGGGAACCGTGGAAAATGTGTGCAAATGAGCAAAACTTAAACTAAACCAATGAATACCGAGGAGCACCGGAGAGACTCGAGTTATCCCGATTAATTGTGGTGGTTTCCGTGTAGTGACAGAAGTTAGCCCGTTTAACCCAGCTACTGTCGGTTTGTGTAGTGTTCACGTTAAGTAGGTCACAGCACAAATAATGCGCTGCCATCTCCAAAATGTGTTTTTTTTTATTTATTTGACCCTTAAACATGGCTCCTTTGATGAGTTTTAACACGTTTCTCTTGAACCAACCCCGCGGTAACACTGACACAATTGTTCCATCCATTATTTCCATTACACAGGCTGTGGAAAACGGATGCACAGCTACAGCTCATGTGAGCAAACGGCGAAAATATAGCAGTGAAAATGGGTCGAAATTTGCTCCAATGTGGAGCATTCAGGGCTGCCTACCTTGTCTGTGGTATTTCCTGTTCCAGTTTTCCACTGAGCTAACTGGCTAAGCTAACATGCCTTCTGGAATGATTTACTGACTCAGCGGAGCTTCCTCGGGTTTTACACGGGTGGATAAAATCACAGAAGGCTCTTTAAATACATACCGATATAAAAAACAAAACAAAACAGGGAGCTCAGAGTCAGGAGTGGACGTGTAAAAATCCCCCTGATGGATGCAGTCCTGTCAAACCGCAGGCTTTGATGGTGAACCAGTGCGTTAGATGGATCTGATGCTCCGTCCTCTCCGCTCTTCCGGCTCTCCCAGTATCCCGTTCCCTTACGTGGTGACGTCAACAGAGGGCGTGGCGTCGGGATGTGGCGTCAAGAGTTAAAGAGTGATGTACACCCACCGGCACGTTTATAATCAGGATTAGAACCAACTATTTTCTCATATCCTGCTAAAAAAATCCGATCAATATTACATCATCAATCTAATTTTATTTTTTAGCAAAATATCACATTCATAAATCCAAATTCTCCAATCACAAACCTTCCTTTTTAATCTTTAAAATTGAGTTTACTCAATATATTTCAAGTATTCAGTATTCTGAAAATTTTAAAAAATTATCAAAACCACTGATCTATGTAAGACTTATGATCTTTGCGTAAACTGATATATTATTTCTGCTTGCATATTTTGTCCCCTGTTGTTATATTAATATTGTATTGTACTTTCTATGTTTCCATTGTACTCTGTATAACAAAAATAAATGAATGTTATTTTAAAAACAAAAAACAAAAAAAAAAAGAAAAGAGGATTAGAACCAACTACCTGACTATACCCATGAGTATTTCAGCATTTTCACACAAAACCGTTTCCAGGGTCTACAGAGAATGGTAGAAGAGAATGTATCAAAAGAGCAACAGTTCTGTGAATGTGAAAATGGACACAGCGGTTTGAGTTGTAACTCCAATAACCACCTGTTACAAACAGAACAGCATGTGTCCCACCTTGAAGCAGATGGACTCCAGCAGACGTTCATCACTCTACGGTTTACATGGGCTCACCAAAACCGGACAATGGAAAACTGGAAATAGGCTGCGCTGTCTTATGAGTTTTGATTTCTGCTGATATTTAGATTTTTGGGGTCAGAATTTAACATAAACAACGTGAAAGCATAGATCCATCCTGATTTCTAATAACGGTTCAGGCTGTTAGTGGGGGTGGGAGACTTTGGGTTTTTTAGTACCAACTGAGCATCGTTTAATCACCCAAACCAAACTGGGTGTTGATGCTGACCATGTCCACCCCATTTGGGGGTAGGTTATGATTGAATTAAATCAGTGAAACTTTCACATATCTTCCTTTTTTGTTTTAATTTAGATTTTATGTTAAAGGTAGGGTAGGAGATCCTGGAAAAACAGTTCGAACAAGCTATATTTTGAAAATACACAATTCAAAAGTTCAAACCCCTTTCATCAGACTTCTACCCAAATCCACACCTCCATTGTATTGACTGTACTTGCAGAACGGGGGGACAAATGTCAGTGGAATTTGATAGACATATCACCATTCAATCATTTCGATGGACCGGTTAAAATGATTGGATGGTGTTTTTTCAGTCCTGTGTGTTCCACAGGTGACTGAAAATTTTTATGTTTTGTGTTAGAGCTTTTAATTAATTGGTTGCAATTGGGGTTCTATCATGAAAATCAAAAAATGAGCATCTCAAAAAATTTGAATAAGATGAATTTAAAAAATGGATTTGTAATACAAGAATGTCAAATTTATGAAAACTACATTCATTTATGCATTCAGTTCTTGGTCAGAGAAAGTCTGGCACAGCTTACATGAAAGGTTACTAGTTTTTTTTGTTTGTTTGTTTTTATAAGGACACGTTAAAGACCCAAGTTCAAATACCGTTTCCATTGTCTCTGTCTGCATTTAAAATTTTAGAATATTTAAGTGCCAAAGTGTGTGTTTCTTATACTTTGTCTTTATGCTTGTGTTGATGCACTTTTGTATGGTTTAACCAAAGACAAGGTCTGCAAATGACCTACGACTTCTATCTATATAACCTATATATATATTGGATTGATTACATTATTTTTAAATAAAATCATATCTGTGTGTATTTTCTCTTTCAAATAAATGAAAGCAATGACAAAAACAATAAACATAGAGCGCATCCCTAACAGATATCTGGAAATCAATAAATCTCTACAGTCAACAACAGTGTGCACACATACAGTAGCTTTCACTTCCCTATAATTAAGAGCAATTTAGACAGAAGAACTTCCTTATTGAGTCCAGAGAGAAAACAGCAGAATTGTAAACAGTGTGAGGAACAGGGGAGGCAAAGTTGTAACATGTCACAAATCAAGAACCATTTACACTACAAGAGCCATTTTGATATAAAAATATACGACACCTAAAACACATGTAACTAATCAAATACTCAAATTTATAGAAATTATTTCTCATTTACTTAAGTGTTTTTCAACCTTGGGGCCGGGACCCCACGTGGGGTCGCCTGAAATTTCTAGTAAGTGATAAAAATAGAAATAAAAACTTACTAATAAAAAATATATGGTGAGTTGACAGAGACAATCACAATCCATAAAAAACAAACTGTGAAGCTGAAACTGAAGCACTGTGGTACTGTTTATCTTTCAAATGTTCATTGTGGTCGGTTTCAGATGCTGCAGCTGTTTCATAATTCATAGTTTGAGTTATTGTTTGTTCAGTATTAATTGTCAGCCTTGTAAATCCAAGTTAGACTGACTGTATATATTCTGACCAAGGAAAATAAAATTCTCACTTTGTGCAGTAATCTACACCTGGCTTTTCTGCCTCCGTCCATAATAATATACATTATATAGACTAAATGTTATTTAAAGTTAACATTTATTTGCAACATAGTATAGCAAACTACTACATAATCAAAAACAAATTAATTTTAGCAACAAAAAAACAAGTCTCCGTTTGAATGTCTGGGGTCACCAGAAATTTGTGATGTTAAAATGGGGTCACGAGCCAAAAAAGGTTGGAAACCACTTCTTTACTTACTGTCACATAATTTTAACAATTCTTTTTTTTTTTTTTTTTAATTCAGTACTACACTACAGTGGGGATGAAAAAGTGGTAAAGATATCTATTTCTGTCAACTAACATTGTCAACTGCAGTAATGCATTTCAGAGGCGATCAAATGACAACTTGTGTGGCATCAGAGTCCGTTTTTGGACAAAATATAATGTTGTAGAGCTCAAAGCTGCTACTGGAAGTGTTTAAAAAGTGTATAAAGCCAGTATTTTTTCTCCACCAGCAGACTGTCCTGGCACAGCAGTAGGTCAGATCTGATTAAGTCAGGATTCGAGCATGATTTGTGTGTGTATTATTGCAGTTATATAGTAACAATAATGGATTAGATTTCTATAGTGTTTTTCAAGGCACTCAAAACTTTACATTTTTGATTTAATTCATTCGCACCCACATACTGATGGTGGTAAACTACATCTGTAGCCTCAGCTGCCCTGGGTGAGACTGATGGAAATGTGGCTGCAAATCCACACCAAATGTCCCCTTCCCACTAAACATTCATACCAGTGTGAGTGACACTGGAGGGAAGGTGGGTGAAGTGTCTTGCCCAAGGACACAACAGTGCATGACTAGGACAGAAGAGGATTCAAACTGTCTGGTAGAAAGTTTTTGAGCAGTTTAATCTCTATTCATGATTATTAACACACTTTCTCCTCTGCTTCTTGGAATTCTATTAACTTGATTAAAAATCTAATCTTGCCAAAATGATGACTGCCAAATATCCAAAAAATCCATCACATATAACAGCAGCAGTATCATGTGTTACAGGTGGATGTTTTGGCAGACACATACAGACGAAAACGGACCTGTACATGTGATTTATTTGCCAAGAAGCCTTTGAAATGTGTAAAATGCTTAAAACTGTGTACTCCCTAGAAACTTGTTTGTGACATATGCAACAATTTTATTCTAATGATGTAAAGTTGCTCCCAAAAATCTACTTCCGATGTGATATTTTCTGTAACTGCTGTTTAGATGTTTAACTATATGGTCCATATTTGGTACATATTCCAGGTCCCGATCTTTCTGATGTTGGTCCGAGTGAAGTCAGATATCACTGCATCAGAACTGTCCTGGTACTGCATGAGTTCATGTCAAAGTCCAAGCTGCAACTCGCATCAGAAAACATGTTACTACATTATACAGGGTGTCCCATAAGTCTCCATACATAGGAGACATAATACATTCCATACATATATGGTTCTAACATGTATTTCTTTATATTTCTTCTTTATAGTTCTTTAGCAGTGGAGGACACGCATTGAAATGTGTTCCCGACAAAACGGCAGTCATTTAGAGCCTATTATATAAATAAAAATGGTTTATGTCAAGAAACGTTTATTTTTCCTATGTATGGAGACTTATGGGACACCCCGTATACAATTATACATGTATCTGACCTTATCAAGGTTCTTACAGGTTTCTACCAGTTACATTTCAGACTAAGACCTTTTTCAGACTACTTAGAACAGAATGTAATGCCCATTACAGAGCCTATTTCATAGTCATACTGGCAAAAATTTTTGACTCCTAGAATTCAGAAAAATGTACTTATTTACTCCAATGCCTCATCCCACTGTTCAGAGTCATTTCTCATCAGGGGCTGCAAAATTAGCAATAATTGTTTCCTAATTTCAATATAAATTGTCAGGCTGGAATGCATGGAACTGAGTCAACCAACGTTATTTTCTTTGCAGTTTGGACATTTAACTGACACATTTAAACACAACACAGCGAACAAGCTTATAGCAACATAACTCAATAACTTAATCTGTCTGACAGTTTTGGAGAAGATTCTTGAAAAAGTATTTACGGACAGACGAATGACAACTGACACCAACAGCCCATCAGACCCTTTGGGCCAATGGACTAAAAAAAATAAAATAAAAAAAATAGAGTGGCACGATAAAGGTACGAGTTTCTGAAGAAGACGAGCCTTGGCCTTTTCAAATGCAGTGGAAAATAAGTTTCAGTATTTTATTGAAAGTAAGCAATAAATAATACTGTGATAAAAATAGTTTATAAGTACTCAGACTGTACATCATTGTTACAGGATCAGGAGATTCAACTGGAGGAGCAGAAGAAAAACAGCAACATGATTTCAATTGTGCATAAATGACTAAAATCAAAACAGAAGAAGCATTTCTACTTGATGCACTACATGTAAGATGAGAGAAAACTCTACGGTTCCTGTTCATTTGCCGTGAAAACTGTGGAACCTGTGTTTGAAGCACAGACGAGACAAATTTAGACACGAGGAGCGTGGAAATATTCAGTGGAATAAAATGGACTTAACGAGTAACTGACAAAACATTAAGTGAATTAATAAATAAGATATCAGAAGAAACAAAGGAGTTAAGAAATGATAAGGCTTGATATGAAGTCTTCATATAAAGTGTTTTAAGAAAAGGTTTGTGGGTGGATCGCTCCGCTTTGAAGGATATGTCATCACAGCGGGGATCGGCTGAGGCCTCAGTGAAGTTGGTCCTTTGAAGGGGGGGGGGGGGGGGGGCGGGGGGGCGCTACACTTTGGATCCGTGTCAAGGTTTGAAGTCGTCCTTTACAAGTGAGTCCGCTTGTGTGTCCCTCCAGAGGTGAGGAAGGCTGGTTTTGTAAAGGGTGCTTCTGCATGCAAGGTCCACTGGGGAAAACCTGGAATTCTGTTTGCTTGCATCCGAGGAGTAGCCCTGTTTGTTTTTGCTACTGTCATATGGCTTTAATTCGTTACTTAAATCATTTTGGTATCGAAGGTATGGAAGATAAAGAGGAGAAAGGGAAAAATACCGTTTCACTTAATCTGTTGTCACCAACACCTGGCTTGCCAGTAGTTCTTTTATAAAAGGTGAAGAACGACTCACAGTGTTTTTGCGAAGTTTGTGAAACAGTTTGACAACTCCAGCAATTTGTCTGATATTCACACATCTGTTGACCTAAGAGCTGCATTTACATAGAATCACAAGTCAGGAGCTACAAAACTTAGAACAGATAAAAAGGGCAGAGGATATAGAATTAAGTTATATCACATATCAAAGTCACTTAAAATTCATTGATTAGAATTTAAATCAAAAAGAGAAAAAACATACATCTGGTCAATAGAATCAGGATTATAAAAAAGATTACATAAAATGTCTGTTGGTAGAAATGTACAAACTCCAGACACATTCAGTTACATACATCTGAGAGCTGAGCTTAATATGGGCACAGTGGGGAAACTCTTTTAACTGTGGTTGGTTAAGAGAAAAAGAGGCAAAAAAGGATTACATAGAAATTCTAAAAATCAATTAAATGTCCCATTGGTTTACATAAATATTATAACAAACGTAGATAAATCTATAAAGTTTCCTCTAGGGATACTGAGGTGAGTACAGTCTTTCTCTGTGTTGAAAAAACATTTAGTGTCTTTGAAAGTTCAGTTCATCATCCTGGTTTTAAATGCAGGGAATTCCCCATCATCTTCTGACCAGCGGTTACCTATAGAAATAATGAGGATAAACTGAGAAGGGACAGAGAGATGAACGGGTCCGACAGAGGAAGCCAGACAGAAGCCGAGGGGAGGGGTGGGGTGAAACAAGGGAGAAAAGAGAAGATGCGTAAACGTGCGTTACTCGAGCAGAGAACAGATTTAAGAAAGCTGCTGTGTGATAAAAAAAAAAAAAAGAAGAGCAGTTCTGCAGTTAGGACATGGGCAGATGCTGTGTGTGGACAGGTAGGGCTGGGCAATAAAGCAAAAAACATGATGATGGTATGCATTTAAATTCTGATAACCACAGACTTTCATCACAATACATAATTTAATAACCAGTTTAATCCATAAAAGGCCAAGTGCTACTTTAGTGGCAGTTCCCAAATGCATTTTTCTCTCTAACCTTTAAGTGATTTATCACCATTTACTAGAATATTATTCTCTGTATTTTGCATTTTTTCAGTGAAAATCAGGTATTTTCCTATATTTAATGTACTAATCATGTACACGTTCATAAAAACTCAGAGTAAATTCAAAGGTTATTATTTTGTAGTGTCGTCCAGGGTGTACGGTGGTATACAGAGTATACCTACTTATTTTTCAGTCAGTCTTGCGTATATCCACTTCTAAATCCCCTGATGCGCACCATTCAGTAGTATCTGAGCCAAATTGCCCATTTTTTACCCTATGATGGTGAAGCCATGACCCGCCCTACTCTGCCTCTAATTGGCTAGTACTCGCTGCCTTCACTGATTGGATTGGTAAACTTTAGGCATGAGGAATGATGAGCCAATCAGAGACAGAGTAGGGCGGGCCATGCCTAGGAAAATTTTGCTAACTAGCACTGGCCACCTCTGGAACCTGATCGGACACCTCAGGTGCCAGTGCCACCCCAGTTGATTGACAGGTCACTGCACTTCTCACTGAAAGATGCGCAACTGAACTGAATCTGAACTGAAAGGACAGAGTGACCCCACTGGAGTTTCTTTATCTTCGCACACACATTCTACAATTATTACACAGTTCAAGCATTTCCCCTACCCCCATTGTTTTTTTTTTTTTCACGTCTGCTGTCTACCTAATGTTCACACTGTCCCCAAATTCCCTTCAAATCCATGAAAAAATTCCAGCATGTGTCCACGTGTACTGTGTGAAAACTGTATGTCGTCTTATATTTGTGCTTTGCATTATCTTCTGTTCTTCACTGCAATTTTCAAAGAAAGGGTTTTGTGGTAGCGCTCTAGTTGTACTCTGTACTAGGAGCAGCAGCCCGATGTCCCTAATCATCGAACTCAATTTCTTTTGATGAACTCTGTACTGTCAAATGACAATAAAGGCAATTCTGATTCTGATTATTGGAAATGCGAACGAGAAAGGCAGAATAAACACCTTTCAAGAGAGTGACACATATTGAGAGAACCTACTTTCATGGAATACATAATTCTGAGGTAAGTTTTAAGGTGGTTTCAGAATGAGTCACTGTTTTAAACTACTGCCCATATGACTGCACATTCAGAGAAGAGATTTTGTCACAAATAGTTAAACTGTGTGAGTAGGCTAACGTTATGAAAGGCTAACATGATCCTATGTGGAGCTGTGGGAAGCCCAAGAATGTCTATTCAACATCTCCGCCAAGTTGTACCACAACTGATGTTGTGTTTTCTGATTACTGGTATGTTTCTTCTTCTTTGCTTTTTTTTGTTAGATTACATTTGATCAAGCAAGATTTCTGGCTTGGAGGACTAGATTCTAGATCGGTGGTGGGACAGAATCGTTATGTGTGTGGTGTGCTGTGTTGAGATTACTGGAGCACACCACACAAAGTACGATCAAAACTGTTCAATGTCGGATTTTTTTTATCTTCATGTGTGGGGTCTGTACACTGCAAAAATCCACATCTTACTATGTGTATTTTTTCTCATGTCTAGTCAAAATATCTCATCACACTTAAATACATAATCACAGAAAGAGTAACTTGTGAGATATAAGAACTTATTTTTAGACAACAGATCTTGAAAATCATATTTCAAGAAATATTACCAAGATAATTTTCACTTGTTCTATTGGCAGATTTTGCTTATTTCAAGATTTTTTTTTGCTTAATTGAAGCAAAAAAAAAAAAATCTGCCAATGGAAAAAGTGAAAATGATCTTGGTAAGATTTCTTGAAATAAGATTTTCAAGATCTACTGTTAAAAATAAGTTCTAATAAGTTCTTATATCTCACTTACAAGTTACTCTTTAGATTATCATGTCTTATATTAAGTGTGATGAGATATTTTGACTAGAAATGAGAAAAATACACTTGGTAAGATTTAGATTTTTGCAGTGTAACAAATAAAAAATCTCCTCAAATATAGAAAATCCTTATGTGTGTACCCCACTTTAAAATGCTTTTAATGAAGTTATTTATCTGGCATATAGTCCAGCACTGATATTCTCATCTGTAGGACAAAAATACATTAAAGTACGTTAGTTTTGCTATGTATTGAGTTGTAGCATCATTATCAACATACACTTTATCACCCAGCCCTGTGTACAGCGCTGACAATTGTCAGATTTGTAGTTGCCGTGTTGTGTGTGAACTTACCGTTGTGTTGTGTGTTAACAAGAGTAGGTCCTGACTGTGGCAGTGTCCAGCCTCTGTATAGACTGACTTCCTGTGTTTCCATGGTGGCAAAATCACATGCAAAGACATGCCATTAGTCACAGCATCATAAACATAAGGCAAAGCAGCAAAGCCATTCAAGAAAAATTAGAATAGAACACTACAAGCTGGGCTCAGAGTCCCGTTACAGATGCTCTACCTGGAAAATGTAGCGGCACTAACAGGATATTATCAGCCACGAATCACAAACACATGCACCACCCAAATGGCTGTGGATGTGTCAGCGTCTCTGTTGTCTCTGCTTACCGTCCATGGGGCTCCTCTTTGGCTGTGTCGAGGGAGATGCTGCGCTGCTGCCGGTCACTCTGAAGTTAGCGGGCAGGGTATCGGATGTACCCAAGGACATCCCCCTCATGTCTTTGGGCCTGAACTTTTTCCTCCATGACGGAGCGCGACGGAAGTTCTTATCATCATCCTATAGGACACGGTGGAGAAACACCAGAGGATGGAGTGTGAGAGATGCAATTGCAGCACAAACGGGAGTTAGTTCATACATGATTTTAGACTTGTTTCTGTCGACTGGCTGTTTTTCACCTCTTCCATTCTCCGTTCTGTGCCAATGGCCAGCAGACTGTTGAATTCACGCTCCAGAGCTGCTCTGGCCTGAAAAAGACAAAGCAGAAGAAGAAAAGCAAACACGGTCAATTTAAAGCATCGATTTGGATAAATGAAGTAAATGAAGGATAAATGAAATCTAATTCCTTGGTGTGATCTTCGACCAAAATATCTACTGGAAACCACACATGAAATATGTTTGAGGGAAGTTGGCACAGAGCATTACTGTCCTGAGAAAAACAAAGCATATCCTCAAACAGAAAGTACTATACATGTTATACTGTATATTATTTTACCACATTTGAGTTACTGTGTTGAGGTGTGGGAAAACACATAAAACCAATGTACAAACAAAATACACAATGCAGAAAAAGGCCATTAGACTGATAAATAATGCAGGATACAAAGACCATACAAATAAAGATTACAAACTAAAATTAGATTTGATTCAGTTTAAAGCAGCACAACTACTATTTAAAGCGAGACAAATTATTTCCAAATAAATACAGAAATTATTTTCGGAGAGAGAAGGGGGATATAATCAAAGGCAAATGTGAATTTGAAAATGCATTATATCAGAACAACTGTAAATTATAGAACAGTCAAACGGATGAATTAAAGCAAAGTAAAAACATATCAATTAAAGTAATATGTAAAATACAATTTTTAAGTAAATATAATGATGAGGAAAAGCAGTTTAATCCGGGATGTCAGTGTTTAAAAAAAGTAATACAGCTGTTCTGTTTTTTATTTAAACATATATGTTTATACTTCTGCTATTCCATTTTAAACATGACAAGAAAAGCAAATGTAAACGTGCCATATAAGTACTATGAGTGTTAAACATGTTTGAAATAAAACACATCTTTCTATCTATTTGACATGTAATATAATTTAGGAAACTGTAACCCAATAAATACAGAACCATGCTTGAGTTTTCTCAGAAAAGTCTGTCAACAAAACAGAGACTAAAGAAATCTTACATAATTCTGCAGACATGTGACAGTGATCTCACTGAAATCCTCGTAACATGTCCAGTGTTACCTTCTAAGATCAGGTCGTAACTATGAAAAATCTTAACCAACTGGTCTAGGCACAGGCCTTGCACAGGCCCATATATACATGAATCTGACTAGTGTGACAATACAAAGCTGCAACAAGACATTCAAAGAAATGTGCTATTTGCTATTTCAATTGAGACTAATCACCTTTTGAAGACTGAAACATGGAAATAATGGACTGGACTGAAGTAAAGGATATCTAAATGTACATATCATATAATTATTGTAGAATTAACACAAAGTCTGTTGTTTAATGACAACTTTTTATCTTTGAACGTGTTTTCTTTCCTGTGAGATCCTGTCAGCTGGAAAGGCAGATGTCTTATAAGAACTGGTAGAAATAACAACAAAACCAGGGCCTTTAAGTACTTGCTTTATTGGAGACCACAGGAGAAAACTCAGCTGTGGTTCAAACTCCACAATTAGAAAATGTAGCTTGAAAACCTGTTTGGTCAAGATAATATTTATAGGGTTTTTTATGTAACATGTTCAGTATTTGAAGTTAATCTACAACTGAGTATTGGGTGTGTTTGTAGTACCTGTGTGTTCTGTGTGGGGATCTGGAGGAGCAGGGCCAGCGTGTTGTGGTCGAAGGTTTCATCCAGAGCCAGCAGCGCTCCATGCACTCCACTTTCATAAAGGTTACTACTGTACTCTTTGAGCCCAATGGCCTGAATCCAGCTGATTACACGCTCATTACTCCATACCAGCACATCTGTAATGCAGAAAAAAATAGGAACGATTGGCCTGTATCTCACCGGTATGTTCTATCAAGCATCAATAACAAGTTGCATTTGCGAAGTTGTCAGGTTCTGTCTCTATGTTAGAGTCCTATGGTCTTGATGCAGGAGATTAATCTCCCAATAGAAATGAGTGGTACTTTCACTGGAGGAGAACTCAACTAATTACATGAAAGTCCATATATGACTTCCAGTCAGTGCTCAATAGTAACTATATTAATATCTTTAATCATTACCATGTTATAAGCAAACAAACCATTATAAGTAAAGGCAAATTATAAAAAATTCAGAAATTTGTCAAATTCAAAACTCTAAATTTCTCAAAACCATGAACAAACTTTATAGACATTGTCCAAAGGAAGCTACATATAGAATATGACATAATGCCAACCAGTAGTTTCATCAGAGAGGATATTTGAAGAAATTGTTAACAAAAATGGACACAGCACCTTCACAATAACTCATGGACTATCAGCCAGTGAGATAAAAACAACGTGTAATTAAAAAAAAATACACAGAAATCCAATGTAAGTGTCTTTTGAGGGCATGGATAACCCCAAAACTGTTGTCACCTTTTTGTTCAAGCTGTGAGTCATCTCTTCGCCTCTCCAGCTCTTTCCTGTCATAGTTGAGCCGCCTCAGACACATGACTCCACACTGAAAACTGTTCCTAATGTGCACACACAGACAGTAAAAAGGGTGAATTTTTTTTTTTTTTTTCAAATTTCTTACTTCTTTATTGCTGTCCAGGGCAGCGCTTAAGTCATTTTACCTGTGGAAGCTATCAACCATTTTGAGTTGTCCTCTGAGGTCCTTTTTGGTGAGGTGGTCGAGCATGCGGGCGTCCACCAGGGACTCCATGAAGTAAGAGCGGTACTGAGGCAAACCCAAACTGGGCAGCCACTCATTACCGATCCACTCGTGATTCATGTCTCCATATGCCAATGTCTACAGACACAACAAATGCTTTTAAAAAGGCTTACATAAGCATCAGCTTCTCTACAACACAGTTTTTAGGACAGCCTCTATCAATTTTTTTACCCATTCCACCATGATACTACCATGTTAAGACGTTAAAGCATTGTAATATTTATGCAGACAGAATGAGCATCAATTTAACTGCCATTTTCAACTATGTAAAATTAACAAAAAAAACAAACCTTGACTGAAACATTGTACTTAGCTATTTTTATAAATAGCTATTTGTATTTGTACATTGTAGATATAACCAGTTATGCTACAATGTAAGGAGGGAGAATATTACGAATGGAGCTGACCAACCGCTTCGCAATCATTTTTAAAAAGGCTTTTCTTAATAGATTAAGGGAGGTCAGGAGTGTTTCATTAAGTACACAATCATAACAAAGACACTCTGTTCTAAAGAACTCTTCAATATTCAATACATCCATTTGATAATCTCCACTGATAACTGAGATTTAAAAGATATGACATTTTTATGGCTTTGTTGAAAACTCTGCATGAATCAGTTGTGGCTTTTTGTTATTTATCTACCTCAAACCAATGCTGTTCTACACACAGTTCCAACCACGGAAAGAATGTTTGGTAAAGACAATAAAATTACTTCTAAAACCATTCATTTTGGCAAAATTGACTATTTCAATGAGGATGGGATAGGATGATGTACAATGAGCTGGTCATTACTGAGAAAGAGGATTCAAGTGGTCCTACATCACACTGTCAGGGCTTACTTTGCAAGAAATCACATTGCTATATTCATGTACATTATCCCTTATTAATTATGTATACCATGGCTTTATATCAATAATCTGGTTAATTACTGTGCACAAGTGATGAGACTTCTCAACATTTGTGTGTGTTCTTCATGAAACTAATGAGTTGACACCAAAACTTTAAGAAAAATGAGAAAATCAATGATGGTCTTTTATATGTATGTTCTTAGTTTAGTATTTTATGTTTGGTTTTAGAATAGAGTTTCATTATGTGTTTTAAGTACATTTTTAGTGTGGATGTATGGATGAAATCTCCATTGTCTGTAACCTCTGCTGCTGCTGCTGTCTTGGCCAGGACAATCTTGTAAGAGATTTTTAATCTCAATGAGTTTTTTCCTGGTTAATTAAAGATTTTAGAAAATCAGTTCACTCTGTGTAATCAATTACTTCACTGATTTTTCAAATAAAAATGACAAACATGTTTCTCATGTGACAATTCCCCAAATATTCTGCTTCTTCTTGAGTCAGTAATATGTCTATTAATTTCATTGGTGACAAAACACACATTGAAGACAACAGAATTTTTAAAATTTTAAAATCCTGGGTGAGTGACTGATTAAATAACTGGCAGATTAGCGGTTTAAAATAATTGCTATTGTTGACTGTATCTGTAGTTGTAACTGCATAATATATTAGACATAAAGAACAGATAATGGAGTATGACGGTAAAGACATTCATTAAACCAAAACCTCTTTACACATTAACTTGTCTTTGTCACTGGTTTAGAGGAGAAATGCCATTCTGCCATTATATTTACAACAGAACATATATTTATTCTGTTTGTTCATTTGTTTTGTACTGATGTGCCTCTTTGTCAGGTCTCCCTCAAAAACAAGATTTTATCTCAAGGGACTTCCTTGTTAAATAAAGCTTAAATAAAATATATGTATTTGCAATCTCTGATTTTGTTTTTTGTGTTTTATCTTATTTATTCATTTTTTGTCGTTGGTACTATTATTGTTATTGTAACCGTTTTGCGTTGCGTGATTGCTGTTGAATTTTGGTTTTTGTGTTGTGTTGCGTGTATGTACATCCTGTTTGTTGAGTGAGTTGTGGGGAATTGTGGTGCTTTGCTTTTATGTTGCTAATGGGGATCAAAACTAATAAACTACTATATAATCAAAGAATTTAATTCCGTAAACCAAAATACAGTCAGGTGCAGGTTTCTATTTATTCTATTATAGAAAATGAGGAAATGCTAAAAATGAGCATGACATATTTCATTTCATTGTTGATTTTCCTGGAATTGAAAAGCCCCATAAACATGCTTATTGTGATTGTGCCCTTAGTGGAAATCATTTGGAAATCATAGAGGATGGGTGGGGTACTTGGCCATTCAAACTACTATACTATTTCAAATCAAGGAGGAGAGCCGTGGAG
This sequence comes from Sphaeramia orbicularis, assembly GCF_902148855.1. Taxonomy (NCBI): domain Eukaryota; kingdom Metazoa; phylum Chordata; class Actinopteri; order Kurtiformes; family Apogonidae; genus Sphaeramia; species Sphaeramia orbicularis. Next base: position 7,085,735 of record NC_043959.1, read on the forward strand.
GGGTTTTCGGGGGAAATGTGTGCAAACCTGGGCCCAGCTACCCTCGTCATCCTCCTGGTGTTAGCATGGTTAGAGTGAACATGGTGAGAAGAAAAGAAAGTCGGGGTTAGTGAAGCAGCAGTGCTGTGTTAGAGCAGCTTAATGTGAAAATTCAAGGTAACATAGCAACGAGCCAGGCAAAAACGGTCAGGGATCAAACAAAGCAAATGAAAAATGGTGGCAAAACAATAACTAAGTGAAAAATTAAAGCCACAATCACAAATTACCCAAACATAGTGGGAGAGTGTTGTTCATGCCTAATGTCAATATGAGTAATGCATGATTCTTTTTGTTCCTGTGCATATTTTGGCTGTCTCAGACCCATTTTCCACCAATAGAAAAACAGCAACACAGAAACATTAGCTACAGCACTAGGGGAAAGGGCAGATATAAAGCCATAACAAAAAAAAAAAAAAAAGAACACACAAAACTACTACTCCAAACTAGGCTGTTTTGTTCCAAGTTGCCCAGTAGAACTGCCCCAATTCATACAGTTTGTGATACAACACTTCAGATCAATATGAACTGAAAGAACATCAAACACAAGTATAAGAAATGTGGGACAAATCAAACAGGTATAATTGCAATTGATGAGTCAGTGAGGTTCTGACTATGCTGAAGGCAACTTGGAATGAGCTTAGACAGCCACCACAGATGCACAACACCACGACTAAACAGCCAATGACGATCAACTAACCGTGGGAGGTGTGGCTGCCAAAGTTTCCATTTCTTCATGTGTGACCCAAACGTTTCCTGTGGTCTGATCATTTGACACCCACCAATCACAAACAAGTGAAAAAAGGGTGATGGATGCAGAGAATGTTGGAGGAAAGAAAGAAAAAGTGGAATGGAAAGAGGATCTAGAAGAGTTTGTTGATTTAATGCTGTTAGCAAAACAAACAAAAACTCTGAAGTAACTTGATTCCATCCTTAGTACATGTAAGTTATGTTAATCAGAAGACAGCTGTCATACACACTTAGATGAAGTTAAAAAGAGGTGAAAGGAATCACCGAGATTTTTAAACATGCAAATTGTGGATTTTTGACGGCGCTTGGGTGAAAAACAGCTACATGTGGACAGTATATGTTTAATATGACACTGACATTTATCATCCGATTTGTTTGGAAGTAGGTTTCAGACAGTACTCAGGTTTTACCTAAAACACGTGACAGGCTTTTACAGTCTTAAGAAGTAGGAAAAAACTGAGAACTGGACTCTGCTCTCTACGTTAAAGTTAATGTTCCCTTAACTTTCCGCTTAGGTACCAAATCCAAAGCTCTGCATCAGAACCTCAGTTCAGACTCACATATGTGTGTATGTCAACATGTGTAGTGTCACCAAACAAATAAGTACCGTTCTTGAAGTGGGCGGAGCAGAAGGGCTGGTGAGAGACATGATTTCTTGGATAGCCAGCCGAAGTTTGAGACGATGTAATGGGTTGCTTATTCCGATCTCCCGTTGAATCTCTGTGTCTGACAGCGCTGACATAATGGCTCCACTCTTCACGTTGGCACGGCATGCAGCCACGTACCACGCAGGCATACCCACCCACAGCTGGACAGAGAACAAACACAACCACAACTTTAACTGAAGGAGAGGTTACTGGGTTTTAGCACTGCAGTGATATGGTTATTATTATGAGCTACAATGACTCTTAAAGGGAATGAAAAAGTGGGTATTTTTTACGACTGGAATGCATGCATGTGTAAAAAGTCCCTTTTGAAAATGATGTTTGAAAAAAGAAACAGAACCATGGAAAATAGTCATCTCAATTCAGAGATAAATAAGATAAACAAGTACATGGTATGATAACGCCCCCCCCCCCCCCCCCATTATATCCTCCTGAGACCCAGCAATGTATTTTTGTCCTTTGTAGTGGACAAGAGTTTCACAGCTTTCCATGAAAAAACAAAAAAAAAAAAAAAACGCTGCCCATTGTAAAGGATATTCCATAAAAAACAAATCATAATCATGAAATGTGTCTGGATAAAACTGTTGCATCATGCTGTTTCCATTCGAGGCAATTATTTAATGTAAACAAGCCAAAAACTTTTACTTTCTTGGGTCTCAGGAGGTTATATCATGGTATATGTCTGGAGCTGCTAGCTCAGATATTTAAAATGGTTCTATCAGTGTCGTACCTCCAGCCAAACCACAACTGTTGGTCCATCCCACTGGGCAAATGGTAGGCCCTGCCTACGAGCTTCCTCCAGTAATTCATGCCTGAAACACAATGTACATATTAGAGCCAGTACATAATAACCCTCAAACCAGAAACTCTACAGGCAACAACCATTTATCCCCTTTTAACACTGCACACAGAAAAATTCACCATTTGAACAAATGTAAATGAACCCAGAAAACATTTCTTCCACATGCACATTCAAAACAGAGGAAAAGCTTGAGAGAAAAAAAGAAACAGCAACCCAGAAAGACATACACAGAGGCATACAGAACTGGAAAGGATGTAGAATTCTTTACAAGGATAAGAAAAATGCCAGTAGATGAAGACCATACACATTTGTCAAAACCTCCTCGACCTTTTCAGTGCACTGACTGCCCAGGTTCAATTGGAGGAGTGCTTAGGCAAATCCTTAAGAGTTGAACGGAGTCAAAACCACAACTCTAAGACCTATGAGACTTTGTCAGTGGAGTTTCTCCCAAAACCAGTGCTTTGAGTATCCACTTTGAAAATGACTTTAGTTCGGAAGCATCCCTCTACAATTATAGGAGGCTTAACATGCAAAACCAGGGAGTGTTTAGGAGAAAAAAATGAATCGACTTTGCATACCATATATTAACATATGCACATTTAAAACAGGCAAAAAAAGGCATTTATCAGGAAATCCCAGGTGTTTTTAGAGAAGTTTCTACTACTCCATTCAGTCTACCATGTTCAGGAAGTAACTGAGGCAACACAAACAGGGCACTAGATGGAGCTATGTACAAGCCTGTGCACCTGGTTATGGCTGAAATCAACTTCCCATGCGAGCTTTACAGCTGATTAAATTTTTTTCGTTGCATTTAAATCCATGCTTCAATAGGAAAACTGCAAGAGGAACATTTGTCATGTACTAAATATCAACACAATCATACACACATTCCTGTTAGTTAAGCTGCTGTGTGGAAAGTAGGGCAAGGAGCTACACGGAAAAGCCATCAGGCATCGAGAGGGACAGTTGTTTGGGGTCCTCAAGAGTTATCAGTTAGGGTAATGTGAAGCCAAGTGTAGGAAGAAGATAAAGCAAAGCAAAACCAAGGTGGACCAACTTACCCTGTCTTTGGACTATATATGGAATGAGAAAAAGATGATAAAAAAAAGAGGGAGGTTGGCAAAACAAGAAATTAAAAGGATGAATTGATTGCCAATAATAAAGCTACGTGGAAGCACTACAAAATTCATGGGAGATTACAGTGTTTGCACAAAAATACAGCTGGGCAAAAGCTTCTTTAGAGGCGATGGGTGGGGTGGCAATGATTGGGTGTGGAGTGGAAGGAAGATGCACTGACAAAAGTGAGTGTGAGCCAGATGACGGGGAGTGGGCATGTGAGCATCTGTGTCTGCAGCAGAAGCAGCAAACCAAAAATGCAGAAAATGAACCATCAAATTATTAAAATAAAGCTAAAGCTGCTCAATGAACTGTTTCAGCATTGTCACTGTGATGTGCAATGTCAAGTGATCGGAATGAACAAAGACATGACACGATAAAATGTTTGTACAGCTTTATACAAGAGCCAAACTTGTTTCTTTCCATCACTAATCTAGAAGAGAAGTCTGTTTGATCAAACATGAATTACCCTGGTTCAAGGTCTTTGTGTGATTTGTTCCATCACGTTGTTAGATCACAGGAACAGGATGGTGACATGATTTGGACAGCAGGACTGCTTAACATGTTAAAACCAGTCAAATTTGAAAATATTCATACTGATGACATGGAAATTTAAAGCTTCCATTACGAAAGAGTCTCATTGTTTTACGTTTACCCACATGAACCTATTTGTTTCTGTATCAAAGTTGCGGGGGTATAAAAAGAACATAATGAAATGTGATGAGGCGCAGTATGTTTATTTTAGACCTTTTTATTACTTTATTAGCCTGTACTGTCAGCATACTATAGTCTAATTTGTCTCTCTTCAGTAGATTGGAGATGCTTTTAGTGCTTTCAGACTTAAAATAATTACTGTGGCATTAAATGCACAATGCACTCTTCTTTTTGCACATGTAAAGTAATTTGGGGAAAATCATTACATACAAAAACAAATCTGGAGGATGTATGTATTTATTTATTTTACTTTTCTGGTATGTCAGTATAGGTTTGTATGTATGTATCTGTATGTGAAGATGATAAGTGAAGTTAACTGATCCAAGGGATTTGATTTTTCATATATTATGTTGATAGGAAGCTAAATGATTGACTGTTGTGTGGAGATGGGGTGGGATTAAATAAGTTATACTTCCTCCCACTCCTTTTTGAAAATGCAATTTAAGTCATACTTTGTTTTCATGTATATGTATAGGTTTTTGTTTGTTGTTTTCTTATAATCTGTTTCATTTATGTTGTTGGATTATTTTGTTTTGTTGCATATTCAAACTAAACTAAACTAAACTAAACTAAACTAAATGATCTCTGGAGAAAAAAAATGTTGTGATGTCAATAATGGCCCCAATACTGTATAATCTAACTTAACACTGTATCTGATTGGACAGACAGAGGAGGGTTAGGGAGAGTTGGGAAAACACCTACTTCTTCTGCAGTTTTCGGTTTTTCTCTGCAGGGCCTGACAGGGTTCCCATTCCTAAGCCATCCTTTGGAGAGGTCTCTGCCTCAGGAGTACCAGCTGGGAACACAACAGCCTTATTGAGAATGCTGAAAGGGCCAAGGCAACAACAAGGAACAAGGCAATACTGGTAGCGTGCAATCGGATTACATGACCAAAGAATAAGCGTGTGCTGTAGAAGAATATTGCACAT